>NC_050578.1:248838508-248981008 GCF_011100635.1 Trichosurus vulpecula
AGGCAGGAGGAGCTCCGGCTCTTTCATTCAGCAAGAAAAGGCACTGCAATTGTCAGCCCTAGGAGGAAGTGGAAGGTGCCATTTTGATAGGAGTTCTTCCAAAGCCACAACTGCATGAGGAAGACCTTATTTGCTCATGTTCTTCAGAACTGGAAAGCAATTCACTGTAGCTTTGACCATGACCTTTGAATATTTTCCTAATCCTTACTTACTGAAAAAGAGTAATAAAATTGCCCTTTGTGGGATCGATACCTCAAGAAGAAATATCTGACATCAGCTACAAAGGAGGGGAATAGGCAGATGACTTGAATAGAATTTAATGATTTTTTTCTCCCAAAGTGGGCAAGAAAAAAACTTGGAAAGATGATAAATTTTAGATTAGACCTATAATTCATAGTCTGAAAATTAGAACCACAAAATATAATGCAAATAATAAAGAACAAAGGATTTGTTAAATAGCAAAAATTATGTAATGTTATATGTAAAAAACATTAAGAATGAGCTAGCTGGATAGATGCACGTTCAGTAAAGTCAATCTGCTTTTTGACTCTGAATTGGATACAGCATTCTAATTAAGAAATTTATATAGACTAATTCAATTCGATAAAGGTTGATTTATGGACTTTTGTGTAGCACACACCATGCCATAGAGGACTTAAACCTTTCACATATGGAAGGTCTTCCCCAAAGTTCCATTGCTCTGATCAGTTAGTACTACATCCGAGTAGACTTCAGCCATCTGCACTTTACTCCCTTGACATTTTTTCTTCTCTCCGTCTCTGTTTCTGTCTCTCTGTCTCTCTGCCTCTCTCTCTCTCTCTCTGTCTCTCTCTCTCTCTCTCCTCTTCCATCCTTCCTTCCTTCCTTCCTCCTCCCTCCTTTCCTTCCTTCCTTCTTTCCTTCCTTCCTTCCTTCCTTCCTTCCTTCCTTCCTTCCTTCCTTCTTCGCTTCTTTCCTATCTTTCTTCCCAACTGCTATGTTTAAGGAGGCACAAAGCAGTGCAGTAAATGTTGTTGAATTATTTCAGTCATGTCCAGTTCTTCATGACCCCATTTTGGGGTTTTCTTGGCAAAGATACTGGAATGGTTTGCCATTTCTTTCTCCAGCTCATTTTATAGATGAAGAAACTGAGGCAAACAGAGTTAAATGATTTGCCTAAGGTCACACAGCTAGTAAATTATAGAGTATCTGAATACCATGATAAAAAAATAGAGCTTAGCCATCATATTTTAAGAAATGATGAAGGAAAATTGCCCCAATATCTTAGATCCGGAAGACAAAATAGAAATTGAAAGTATCTGCCATTCACCTCCTGAAAGTGATACCCCCCCCCCAGAAAAAATCCCAGGAATATTATAGACAAATTCCAAAGCTTCCTAATCAAGGAAAAAATATTACAAGCAGCCAGAAAGAAGCATGTTACATATTGTGGGGCCACAGTCAGGATCACATAAGATTTAATGGCTTTCATATTAACAAGTTGAGGGGAAGGCTTAGAATAAGAAATTCCAGAAGGCAAAGAAGCTAGAATTACAACCAAGAATCATCTATTCAGCAAAACTGAGTGTGATCCTTTAAAGGAAAGTGGTTTTAGTGAAATAGAAGACTATCAAGCATTCCTAATTAAAAGATGAAAGTTGAATAGAAAATTTGTCAATCAAACACAATACTCAAGAGAAGCATAAAAAGTGAATGTGAAAGAGAAATAATAAGGGATTCAATAAATTTATATTATTTACGTTCCTGTATGTGAAGATGAAACATGAAACTCCTAAGAAATTTATGAGTATTAGGACTGTTAGAATTGCTCAGTCTGAGGGCACAGGGGTGAGCTGATTATGTTGAGTTGATCTAAAAAAATGTGTAGCCCAGAAAGAGAGATGCACTTGGGGAAAGGGAAGGGAAAGGAAGAATGGAGAAAATTGTCTCACATAAAAGAAGTGTTCAAGGAAGAGTTTTAAAGTAGAGTGGAAAATGCAAAAGATGGGCAATGTTTGTACCTCATTCTCATCAGAATTGGCTCAAAGAGGTAAGAATAGATAGATATAGATTTAGATAGATATAATATATATTGATATATATGTACCTATTATATGTGATAGGTATGAATATATTAATCTATGTGTGTAGGTATGTATACATGCACATGCATATATATATGTGTATATATATATATATGCATTTACATATATACACAGACACATATATCAGCTGTGTGTAGAAATATAGCTGTACCCTATAGGAAAACTAGAGAGTAAGAGAAGAGAAAAGGGGGAAGAAAAAAAGAAAAAGCAGATTAAAGGAGGCAGTGGTGAGACTCCAAACAGACCTTTGAGGAGAGACAGGATAAGAGAGAGAGACAGAAGGATAAACAAAAGAAAATGGGGTGGAGGGAAATACATAGTAAATAATCATAACTGAATGTGAATGGGATGAACTTGCACATGAAATGAACTTGGGGAGCATATTGGATAGAAGTTAGAATCCAACTGTATATAGTGTAAAAGAAATACACTTGAAACAGAAAGACACATACCAAGTTAAAATAAGGAATTGGAGCAATATCTATTATACCTCAGCTAAGGTTAAAAAAAAAAAAGAGAGAGGAATAACAATCATGATCTCAGACAAGGCAAAAGCAAAAACAGATCTAATTAAAATAGACTGAGGTAAACTATATTGTAATAAAAGGTCCCATAGACAATGAAGAAATATAAAAATAATATAGCGAATTTCTCTGATAAAGGCCTCTTTTCTCAGATGCATAGGGAAACAAGTCCAATTTATAAAAATAAGAGCCATTCTCCAATTGATAAATAAAAGAAGACATGAACAAGTATCTTTCACACTAAGAAATTCAAGATGTTGATAGGCATATGAAAAATATTCTAAGTCACTGTCAATTAGAGAAATGAAAATTAAAATAATGCAGAAGTTCTACCTCACACATATCAGATTGACTAACATGACATAAAAGGAAAATGACAAATATTGGAGGGAATGTGGGAAAATTGGGACACTAATGCTCTGTTGGTAGGTCTATATACCAAAAAGAGCAAAGAAAAGGGAAAAGGATTCATTTTTTATTAATTTATTTATTTTTAGTTTTCAACATTCACTTCCATATGATTTTGAGTTTAAATTTTCTCTCCTCTCCCCCTTCCCTGTTTTTTCCCTTTTCTTCTCCCCAAGATGGCATAAAATCTGACATAAGCTCTACTTACACACTCGTAGTAAACATATTTCCATGTTAGTCATGTTGTAAAGAAGAATTAGAACCAATGGTAGGAACCACAAGAAAGAAGAAACAAAACCAAATAATAACAAAAAAGTAGTATGCTTCCATCTATGTTCCGACTCCATACTTCTTCCTCTGATGTGGATAGCACTTTCTATCATTAGTCTTTTGGAGTTGTCTTAGATCCTTACATTGCTAAGAGGATCTAAGTCTATCAAAGTTAGTTATTGCACAATGTGGCTGTTACTGTATACAGTGTTCTCATGGTTCTCTTCAATTTACTCAGCATCAGTTCATATAAGTCTTTCCAGGTTTTCCTGAAGTCTGCCTGTTCATCATTTCTTATAGCACAGTAGTATTCCATTATATTCATATACCACAACTTGTTAAGTCATTCCCCAATTGATGGGCATCCCCTCCATTTCCAATTCTTTGCCACCACAAAAAGAACCACGATAAATATCTTTTTGTACATGTGAGTCCTTTTCCCTTTTTTATGTTCTCTGTGGGACACAGACCTAGAAGTGGTATTGCTAGGTCAAAGAGTATGCACAGTTTTATAGCCTTTTGGGCACAGTCAAAAAGATCCATTTGCACATAAATATTTATAATAATTCTTTTTATGGTTACAAAGAATTAGAAACTAAGGGGATTCCTAGAATTTGGGGAGTGACCGAATGAGTCACACCATATGATTGTGATGGAATACTGCTGTGTTGTGGGAAATGATGAGGTGGGTGCTTTCAGAACAGCAAAGAAGACAAGACCTATATGAACTGATGAAAAATAAAGTCAGAATAAATGGGATATCATTGTGCCCAGTAACAGCAATATCGTAATTATTATCAACTTAAAATTAATTCTGATCAAGACAATGTTCCGAGACAATTCTGAAAGACTTGTAGTGAAAAAATGCTATCTACCTACAGAGGGAACTAATGGTCTCTTAGTGTAAATTGAAGTAAATTTTTTTTCCATTTTTATTTTTCATGGTTTTATTTTTTTGCAGCATGGCTAATATGAAAATATGTTTTTTTGTGATTTCATATGTATAATTGCTATCAGATTTCTTGCCTTCTCAATCAGTGGGAGGGGGGTGCTGGAACAATAGAGAGAATTTGGAACTCAAAATTTTAAAAACAAATATTAAAATAAATTTAAATGATTAAAAATAAAAACAAAACAAAAATGAAACAAAGCAAAAATGAAAAGAAAATCTGGCTTTTATATTCCCTGCTGAAGCATTCTTCTTCTGACCTTTTTTACCACTCAAAACAGGTTTCTTCAAATAGGCCTAATAAGTGCTTATTCATACTCCATGATTCAGTTTTGATTTACGTAGTAAAAACATTCACCAAATCTCTGCTGCAAAATTTCCAGTCCTTATTGAAGGATCCCAGAGCCTCCAAAAAGTTCTGATTCTGAATTTTGTTAGATTTGCCCTCTGTTGAAAATGTATTTAAATGATTTCAGGGACCCCAATGCCATGGAGCCTTAATTATTTATCAATTTTCAAATGGCCTTCTATAGGTCGTGTGTTTGACAGCTATGCATTTACCTTTTAATTTTTTAATAAGTAAAAATTCTTTCTTTTCCCCTTTAAATTGCCAACCTCTTCACATGAAAACAGGAATCATCCTATATCTCTTAATGAGATTTAATCATTTATATTTTTGTCAAAATTCACTTTATGTACATTTTCCACCCATAGTCTTCTAATAGACCATGAATATAGTGTTTTTACATTCAGATTTTGTCAGTTTTTATTAAATCCAATTGATTTCTCTCCTCCATTCAGTCCTCAAACTTTACATTTTGAAAAAAAGCAATAGCTTACAGCCCTGATCAACTGATTTATTCCTTTCAAAGTTCTTATTTTGGCCTTTTCTGTACCCAGCCTCTCCATATGGATAGATTATACTTTAAAAGACATTTTATGCCTTTTTCATACATTGGGATGATATATTATTAGTTTGCAAAGAATGAGAACAGCAAAATGTAAATGACAGAAATGTGATGGAGCATAATGGAATCTTTTCAATTATTCAGAAGGTCCTTCTGGATCATCATTATGAACATTAATTATTCAAAAAACAGATATTTATGAAGCATCAACAAGGTGTAGAATGCATATGTGACAGATGCAAGGATAAATAGGATATGTTTCCTGACTTTGAGGCATTTGTCATTTAAATAAAGAGCTACACCATGTACATAAATTTACTCAATTGATAGAGTTGGAGAATATCATAAACCAAGTTGAGCTGGATTTCCACAAAGCATTTTGGAAAGTCTCTTGTGATATCATCGTAGACGAGATGAAGACATATGTTGCTTATAACAAAGTTAGATATGTTTGGAACTGGCTGAACAACTGGTCTCAAAGAATGGTAAATAATTGATTCTCCAAGTCGATGTGGAAGAAAATCTCTAGTGGAATGCCACCAGGGCATTTTGTTCAACATTTTTATTAATGATTTATATGAAGACATGGGAAATGTATTGGCTGAATTTATGAATTCTAAGAGTTAGAGAGGGATTGATATTTAGAAAAGACTAAAAATCAGCAGTTAATAAATATTCGTTGTTAAATCTTAACAGTCTGGAACAATGAGTTATTGTTCTATAAGATGGAATTAAATACACATATATTTGAATATCTATCTAGATATATTACTATGAATATAGATCTATCTAGATAGATAAATAGGTAAAGATAGGTATCTAGTTATATAGTCCTGCCTTTGGGTTAAAATAAAATCAACAGAACAAAAAATGTTTGAGGGAGTTGTGTCTAGATATACTATATGAAAAACAAAGTTTACATCAAAAAGACATTAGTATTTATTGCTCTAATTCCAAATGAATCAACAGTGTGATATGATGGACATAGAAGTTATTATGATCTTATTTTGAGAATTCAAAGATTAATGATTTTAATTGTATGTGAACCCTCTCAAAGATACTGATTTCAAGCCTTCTACAACTTTAGATAGTTTTTGTGACTTGGGATAGAGACCAGACCAGTAATTTCCTTAGAATAGTGAACTTTCTGATGAGGAAACTCTCTTTACTAATGCATGTTTTTTTTCCAACTTGTAGTTTTAATGAATTGTCTAGATCAATGAGAGATGGAATGAATTGACCAAGGTCATATAACTGATAGATTCCTTTAATAAACCATGGTTACCTGATGCCAAAGAGGGAAACTAGAATGGTAATTTATAGATTTAGAAAGTTGGGTAGAGAATTGGGAAGTTGAATGACTTACCTCACACCATCATTTGGTCAGTTGTCCTTTCTTGAAAAGGACCAAAATCACATCACTATACTAGAGTCAAGTTTCAACGTGTCTGACTGTGGCTGATCAGACCAATACGACCTTGGAATGCTCTACCACAAGCTGGGCACTAAGAGTCCATGTGAACATTCGCACAACCAGTGTGTCCTTTGAGCTGTCTCAATTCTTTTTTGCTCATAGGGATTAGGACCTTCTCTGATATAGGCATGCCATCCTCTGAATGATCCTGTGTCAGTGTCTCCCACGTCACACAATCAATTCCAAAGTTCTTAAGAGAGACCTTGAGAGTGTCCCTGTATTACTTCTTCTCACCACTATGTGAATGCTTGCCTTTTGAGTTCTCCATAAAATAGTCTTTTTTTGGCAAGTGTATGTTTTGCATTCAAACAATGTGGCCCAGTGAAGTTGTGTTCTCTGAAGCAGAGTTTGAATGCTTGGTTTAGTTCAAGTAAGGACCTTCGTGTCTGGTATTTTATCCTGCCAGGTGATCTTCAGAATCTTCCTAAGACAGTTTAAATGGAAGCGATTCAGTTTCCTAGCATGACACTGATATACTATCCAGGTTTCATCGGCATACAACAATGAGGTCAGCACAACAGCTCTGTAGTCCTTCAGTTTGGTAGTCAGTCCAATACCTCTTTTCTCCCAAACTTTACTTCGGAGACTCCCAAATCCTGAGCTACCTCTGGCAATAAGCGTGTCAACATCATTGTCAATACGTACATACCTAGAAAGTACACTACCTGAAAAATGCTCTAAATCACGATTCATTAAAGAAATGCAAATCAAATTGCAAATTACAAGATGCCAATGCAAATCAAAACAACAAATCACCTGTCGGATTGCCTAATATGACAAAACAAGAAAACTATAAATGCTGGAGAAGATGTAGGAAAATTGGAACACTAATGCACTATTGGTAGAGTTGTGAACTGATCCAACCATTATGGAGAGCAATTTGGAACTATCTCCAAAGGGCTATAAAAATATGCATACCCTTTTACCCAGCAATACCACTTCTAGAGCTGTATCATGAAGAAATCATGCAAGTGGGAAAAGGACCCGTATGTACAAAAATATTTATAGCAGCTCTTTTTGTGGTGCCAAAGAACTGGAAATCGAGAGGATGCCCGTCAATTGGGGAATGGCTGAACAAGTTGTGGTATATGAATGTAATGGAATACTATTGTCCTATAAGATGTGAGGAGCCCACCAACTTCATAATAACCTGGAAAGACTTACACGAATTGATGCTGTGTGAGGGGAGCAGAACCAGGGGAACATTATACACAATTACAGACACATTGTATCTCTGATTACTAACTTTGATAGGCTTGGCTTTTCTCAGCAATGCAAGATTCTAAGACAACTCGAAAAGACTCATGATTGAAAAGGTGATCCACATCCAGAGAAAGAATTATAAAGTCTGAACACAGAATGTAGCAACCTGTTTGCTCTCTTTCTTCTTTTCTTCCTTTTTTTGTGTTTTGTTTCTTCTTTCTTATGGTTCATTCCATTGGTTATAATCCTTCTTTATAACTTGACTATTGGGAAAATGTGTTTAGTGAGAAGGTATATGTAGAACCTATAACAGATTGCATCCTGTCTTAGGTGGGGAGGGGGAAGAAAGGGAGGAGGAGAAAATTTGAAACTCAAAAACTTGTGGAACTGAATCTTGTAAACTAAAAATAAGCAAATTTAAAAAAAGTAAAAATAAACTAGAATGGTAAGTGAACTTATCCACAGCATTCAAAACTTCTCCATTTGCTGTAACTAATGATTCTATGTATGGATGGTGTGGTGGTGGCTGATGGAGCACCTGTGTTTTCTTGGTGTTAATTGTTATGCCACAATTAGCACAAACAGCAGAGAATTGATCTGTACTTTGTTGCACCTCAGCTTCAGAGGCTACATTGAGTGCACAATCATCTGCAGAGAGAAAATCATGTACCAATACTCCCTTCACTTTGGTCTTGGCTTGCAACCTTTTCAAATGGAAAAATTTACCACCAGTGCAGTAGCTGACCTTGATGCTGTGTTCATGCTCATTGAAAGCATTTGACGACATGGCCGAAAACATCATGCCAAAAAGCATGGTAGCAAGAACGCAGCTTTGTTTCACTCCATTGGTGACTGGGAAAGCACAAGAGCATTGTTCATTATCCAGAACCCGCGCAAGGTTGCCATAATGAAATTGACATACATTGCTGGTGAACTTCTCCAGGCAATCAAATTTTGACATAATTTTCCATAAGCCCTCATGAATAACAGTATCAAAGGCCTTGGTCATATCTACAAATGTTGTGTACAGACCTCTGTTCTGCTCCTGGTGTTTTGCCTGAAGCTGTCAAGCAGCAAGCACCGTATCGACTGTTTTGTGGCCCTTTCTGAAGCCATACTAGCTCTCAAGTAGATGACCATCTTCCTAGTGCAAGATCAGCCTATTAAGGAGGACTCTGGCAAGAATCTTGCCAGCAATGACTGAGAAAGACCTCTCCCCCCCAGGATTGTCACAGGACAATCTATTCCCTTTACCTTCATAGAGATGGACCATTGGAGACATCCTTGAACTCCTGGCAGATAATGGGTTCTTACCATATAACCTGGAAAATTTCAGTCAGCTTTTGTATGAACAGTGGACCCCCTACCTTGTAAATCTCTGCTGCAATAGAATCAACAGCAGGAGCTTTACCACATGAAAGGAGCCTAATGACATCCAAAACCTCTTTTTCCTTTTGAGCTTCAGGTAGGAAGGGATTGACTTCAAGCTGAGGTAAAAGGTCAGTGGCCTCAGCATTGATTGAAAACACCTTGGAAGTGTTCATTCCATCCTACTAGGACCATATCCTTATCACTAATCAGTGTGGCTCAGTTAGCACTGGGTAGTTGAGATGCACTGTTGGTCTTTGGCCCGTAAATAGCCTTCAGGCCATCATAAAAGTGCTTTGGATTATTACTCTCAGCATAAAACTGAACACCATTTGCCTTCTTGCTGAGCCCAAAATCCTGCATCTCTCTAAGCTTTGCTTCTACTTTACTTTGGATGGCATGAAATGTTGCCTTCTTAAAGATGGATGAACTATCCTACTGGTAAACCCTGTGGAGTTCTTGTTTTTCATTTAGCAGCTTCTGAATTTCCTCATCATTTTCATCAAACCAGTCTTGGTGTTTTCAAGT
This sequence comes from Trichosurus vulpecula, assembly GCF_011100635.1. Classification (NCBI taxonomy): domain Eukaryota; kingdom Metazoa; phylum Chordata; class Mammalia; order Diprotodontia; family Phalangeridae; genus Trichosurus; species Trichosurus vulpecula. The sequence continues at coordinate 248,848,225 of NC_050578.1, forward strand.
GTTCGGGCCCAGATAAGCAAATGTAATGGTATACACCAAATTTCTGAAAGTTGCACAATCCTTTTCTGTTCCTCTGTTGCCAACTGTGTTTTGTTGGCTCAACTTTCCCTCCAAGTTAGCAACAAACTTTCCCACTCAGAAAACAGCTCTAATTTGTTGACATCAATTCTTCTGGTAGTCATTTTGCCTTGGGGACATCACTTTTGTTGAATGTGAATATTTAGCTTAGAGAGAATAAGTCTATGATCAGTCCAGCACTCTGCACCACACATTGCCTTCATCACTCTCACATCCTCTCTGTCTCTTCTCCTTGCAAGCACGTAGTATATTAAATGCCAATCTTTGCTGCAAGGGTGAATCCACGAAGTTCTATTGTGTTTAGATAAATGAAAGACAGTGTTGGTGATGAGAAAGTCATGAGATGCACAAGTCTTCAGTAGTAAGTGACCATTGCAGTACTTTTTCCTCCCTAGGTCTCTGCTAAGTCTGGTAGTCTGAGCCTACTCTAGCATTAAAGTCACCGAGAGTTATAAGCTTGTCTTCTTTTGACACATTGATGATGAGGGTCTCGAGGTCTTCGTATAATTTTTCTTTGACCTCATCAAGGTTCATAATGATGGGAGCATTGGCACTGATGATGGTGGCATGACATTTTCCTGCAAGTGGCAATCACATTGTCATGAGCCTGTCATTATCTCCTTTTGGCAGGCATGCAAGCGTGTTGACTAGATTAGTTTTGATCTCAAAATCTACATCAGATTCATGGCGCTCCCCTTTACTGTGGCCACTCCAAAAAAACATGTATCCAGCTCCAGCTTCAGTAAGTTGGCCCTCATTTGCCAGCTTTGTTTCATTCAGGGCTACTATTTGGATGGGATACCTGCTAAGTTCTGCAAGGAGAGCTATTTGTCTTTCGGGCCTACTGGACTTTGTGTTGTCTATTAGTGTGTGTGTGCATTCCATGTGCTGATAGTGAGTGGAATTGTCTTTGCAGACATTTTTGTATATTTTGTGTGTTTTGAATACAGAGTGGGATTCCTAGCCTGCCACTGTAATAGGGCCAGCAATGAATAAGCAGACAATTTTTAGAGCACCTTTTCTAGTCCCTTCCTCACAACAGGAGGTGAGCAATGTGATCTTTAAAAGGCTGCTCAGACACTCAGGGGGCTGCTGAATCTTGCTGCTGCTTCCAGTCAGAAAAGACCCTATTGCATGGGCTGCCTGTATGCAGGGCTGTGTCTACAACTCCAAGTGTATCTGCACCTGCTGCTTCATCATTTGTTTATCACCACTGGACTTTGAGATAGGTATAATGGTAAAACGGTAAGGGTGATGTGATTTGATTTTTCTGTAAATTGGAGTTAAGTGAGGTAGAGTTGCATGAAGTCAACAGCCTTAGTCTCTCCTCCAGAATCATCACAGTCCAGTGGCATGAAAGAATCAAGATGGCTGGGGATAGCTTAAGATGTAGTGGATGATCTTGGTGTCTTTAATGTCTAAGCAAGCTCTAAGCACTCCACAGCACTTGCTTCAGCTTCCTTCATGGCTGTTGGAACGGATTGTTCTTATCCACCCATTCCAGCAGCAGAAGTCTTCATGTGCTTGAGGTAAACACCCCCCTACCTCACCAATGGGTTTGAGACCCCTTGGTTACCCATCAGTGTACAGTAGTTGTAAGACACGAATGAAGTTCGTGTCTTTTAACCTCAATGATGGCTCAAAATATCATAATCCTGGTTCAGTCAGAATGACTCTGAACCATGTTGTCTTCAAAGAATGATGAATTGCTTCTCATCACCGCCCTTTATGTATTCTGAATGTCTGCCACATTGGATTACTGTGGTGCAATAACCAGGCCATTCCAATTCTCCTTTTTTTTAAAAAAAAAATTTTTTTTTTCTTTTCGTGCAGGCTGTTCCCACAATTGGAAAGCATACCTTTCTAATTCATACCTCTTCTTCCTTCAAGGTGCCACCTATACAATCTTCCCCTGCCTCATTTCTCCTTTATTAAAATGTATATGTATGTGGGGGGGGCAGAGCCAAGATGGTGCTGGAAAGGAGGGACTTGCTTAAGCTTCCCCCCCAGGTCGCTCCAAACACCTATAAAAATGGCTCTGAACGAATTCTAGAACTGCAGAACCCACGAAATAGCAAAGGGAAGCAGGGCTCCAGCTCAGGACAGCCTGGATGGTCGCTGGGGAGGGACTATTGCACGTAGCTGGGAGTGGAGGGGAGCAGGGACCAGCATGGGCCCAACCAGGACCAACCAGATTGGGAGCCAGGTGGAATAGGCATAGTGCCCTGAATCAATGAATTGCAGCAGTTGCCAGACTTCTCAACCCACAAACTCCAAAGACAACAGAGAAGGTTAGTGGGAAAAGCTACTGGGACAGAGTGAAAGGAGTACACGGTTGGCCACTGCCTTGGGGGCAGCGGAGGTACTGCAGCTCTGAGGCTGCTTCCAGAGCTACATTTGCAGTTGCTTCTGGCACCAGGCCCACCTGGTGGGAGGAATTAAGTGGCAGATTAGAGAGGGAGAGCAAAGCCTGGTTTGCCGTGCCTGGATCTGGGCTGCAATCCTGGTTGGCGGTTCTTGTGGCAGAAGAAGTGTTGGTGTGGCAGTAGCTCTGAAATAAGCAGTGCAGCCCATCAAGCTTGGGACAAAGTACTCTCTGCTGTACAAGCAGTCGTACCCTGACAAAAAGCTCAAGGGTCGAGTACTTGGCTGAGAACATGAAAAGGCAATGAAAATGGTATCAGATTCAGACTCAGACTTTACGATTTTTTTTGACGACAAAGAAGACCAAAACATACAGCGAGGAGAAGTCAATAAAGTCAAAGAGCCTACATCAAAAGCCTCCAAGAAAAAATATGAATTTGTTTCAGGTCATGGAAGAGCTCAAAAAGGATTTGTAAAAGCAAGTTAGAGAAGTAGAGGAAAAATTGCGGAGAGAAATGAGAGTGATGCGAGAAAACCATGAAAAAGAAGTCGATGACTTGCTAAAGGAGACCCCAAAAATACTGAAGAAAATAACACCTTAAAAATAGACTAACTCAAATGGCAAAAAAGCTCCAAAAAGCCAAAGAGGAGAAGAATGCTTTGAAAGGCAGAATTAGCCAAATGGAAAAGGAGGTTCAAAAGACCACTGAAGAAAATACTACCTTAAAAATTAGATTTGAGCAAGTGGAAGCTAGTGACTTTATGAGAAATCAAGTTATTATAAAACAGAACCAAAGGAATGAAAAAATGGAAGACAATGTGAAATATCTCATTGGAAAAACCACTGACCTGGAAAATAGATCCAGGAGAGATAATTTAAAAATTATTGTACTACCTGAAAGCCATGATCAAAAAAAGAGCCTAGATATCATCTTTCAAGAAGCTATCAAGGAGAACTGCCCTGATATTCTAGAGCCAGAGGGCAAAATAGAAATTGAAAGAATTCACCTATTGCCTCCTGAAAAAGATCCCAAAAAGAAAACTCCTAGGAACATTGTGACCAAATTCCAGAGCTTGCAGGTCAAGGAGAAGATACTGCAAGTAGCCAGGAAGAAATAATTTGAGTTCTGTGGAAACACAGTCAGGATAACACAAGATCTAACAGCTTCTACATTAAGGGATCAAAGGGCTTGGAATATGATATTCCAGAGGTCAGTGGAGCTAGGATTAAAACCAAGAATCACCTACCCAGCAAAAATGAGTATCATGCTCCAAGGCAAAATATGGATTTTCAATAAAATAGAGGACTTTCAAGCTTTCTCAAGGAAAAGACCTGAGCTGAATAGACAATTTGACTTTCAAGCACAAGAATAAAGAGAAGCATGGAAAGGTAAACAAGAAAGAGAAATCATAAGGGACTTACTAAAGTTGAACTGTTTTGTTTACATTCCTACATGGAAAGATAATGCGTGTATTTCATGTGACCTCAGTATTAGGGTAGCTGAAGGGAATATACATACATACATACATACATACATACATACATACATATATATATGTATATGGCACAGGGTGAGTTGAATATGAAGAGATGTTGTCTAAAAAAATCAGATTAAGGGATGAGAGAGGAATATATTGAGAGAGGGTGAAAGGAAGAGATAGAATGGGGTAAATTATCTCACATAAAAGTGGCAAGAAAAAGCAGTTCATTGGAAGGGAAGAGGGGGCAGGTGAGGGGGAATGAGTGAATCTTGCTCTCATAGGATTTGACCTGAGGAGGGAATAACATACACACTCAATTTGGTATCTTACTCCACAGGAAAGAAGGAGAAAGGGGTAAAAAAGGGAGGACTACAGAAGGGGGTGCAGATAGGGGGAGGAAGTAATCAAAAGCAAACATTTTCGAAAAGGGACAAGGGCAAGGGAGAAAACTGAATAAAGGGGGACTGAATACAAGGGAGCAAAATATAGTCTTTCACAACATGATTATTGTGGAAGGGTTTTACATGATACATGTGTGACCTATGTTGAATTGCTTACCTTCTTAGGGAGGGTAGGGAGGGAAGAGGGGAGAGAATTTGGAACTCAAAGTTTTAAAAGCAGATGCTCAAAAAAAGTTGTTTTTTTGCATGCAACTGGGAAATAAGATATACAGGCAATGGGGCATAGAAATCTATCTTGCCCTACAAGAAAGTAAGGGAAAAGGGAATGGGTGAGAGTGGGGTGACAGAAGGGAGGACTGACTGGTGAACGGGACAACCAGAATATATGCCAACCTGGAGTGGGGGGAGGGTAGAAATGGGGAGAAAATTTGTAATTCAAAATCTTGTGGAAATCAATGCTTAAAACTAAAAATATTAAATAAATAAAACAAAATTCAGAAAAAAAATATGTGTATGTGTGAATGCTATGTCCCCCCATTAGAACATAAATTCATTTATTACAGGATCTGACATTTTTCCTCCTTTTAGGCCTCACTTGATAAATGTTTGGAGGAATTAATTGACCTGAAGAAGAAAAGATTTGGTTCAGGAGTGGGACTAATGGTTGTTTTGAAATATTTTAAAGACTTTCTTGTGAAAGAGGGAATTTACTGTTGTGGAAGTAGTGCGTTCCCATTGCTAGATATCTTTACACAGAGGATGAATAATCATTTATTGAGTATATGGTAGAAAGAATTCATGTTCAGTTATTATTTTCACTGGATAAGGCCACTTCTGACTTTGACACTGTGATTCTATGAAGTACTTATTAGGAAAATGGAATATGATATTTCAAAGGAAAGGTAGACATAATTCTTAGGACTGAATTACATTTTTTCCAGAGTGGGAATCAGAGTCTAATGTAAGAGGTAACACTTGAGCTAGACATTGAATAGAAATGAATGAGGTGGGATAGCTTGATTACATTGATGGAATGGTAAATAGCTTAGCTTTTACAGAGCATCAATTATATGAATGGGAATAGTATAACAAAAGTTTGGAAAGGTTGGGATGATCTTATGGAGGTCTTGAATTCCTGCCTGAATAGTTTGGACTTGATTCAACAAACAGTGAGGCAATATTTTTTGAGCAGTGGAGTCATATGGGAAGGGCAGTGCATTAGAGAGATTAATCTGGCAACATGTTTAGGATAGATTGGATTTGGCCTAATAATGAGCCAGGGAGATTCTAGAGGGTTATGCAATAATCTAGTCAAGAGCTAACAAGGGTTTGAACTATGGTGGCAGCACTAGGAGAAGAAAAAACGTGGAAGAGACTAGAGGCACTTCAGAAACAGAATTAGTTTAATTTGACAAGGAACTGAATTTTAGAGATGATAGAGAGGAATAAAAACGAGCTCAACCTTTGCAACACACATGACTAATAGAATGGTGAATCCATGAGTAGAAATCTTGGAGGTGAAGGAAAACCAAGTTTTGGAAGGACAATGATCAGTGCAGTTTTGACAGACTGATCTTTGGATATCGGCAGAACATCCGAGCAAAGATGATTAGAAGTCCACTGGAAATAGAGTGGCATTGCTCAGCAGACAGACCAGGACTGGGGATAGAGATTTGGGGGTAATCTACATAGGGTTAGTAGATAAAGCAATAGAAAGGAATGAAGTAAATGAGGGAATGAATATAGAGAACAAAGGAAGCCAGATCCTCAGTTTATCTGCATGTAAAATGAGAGAACTGACAAACTCTCTTTCAGTCATTTTTTAGGTTTTAGTTAAGAATCATACAGAATCACTTAGAAAATATAAATCTTGAATGGGACCTCTGCGGTAATTTAGTTCAAACTTTCATGAAAGAAATCCTCATTATAATTAACAATCAAAAGCATGTATTAGGAGCTTACTAAATTCCAGGAACTGTATTAAGTGCTTTACAATTATAATTTTAAACTTTTATTACTTATTTTTAGCATTCTTTTCTTTCGAAATTTTGAGTTCCACATTCTCTCCCTCCCTCCCACTGAGAAGGCAAGCAATATTAAATCAATTATACATGTGAAATCATGCCAAACATATTTCCGTATTCGCCTTTTTAAAAAAAATCAAGAAAAATAAAGGCTTTGCTGTCAGTTCCTCAGTTCTCTCTCTGGAGATAGAGAGCATTTTTTTAATCATGAGTCTTTTTGGAATTGTCTTGGATCATCATATTGATCAAAGTAGCCAATCTTTCACAGGTGATCATCATTACGACATTGTTTTACCACGCACAATGATCTTCTGGTCCTTCTCACTTCACTTTGCATCAGTTCATATAAGTCTTGACATATTTTTCTAAAACTGCCACACTCATTATTTCCCACTGCATGATAATACTCTATCACATTAATATTCCACAACCTCTTCAGACATTCCCCAATTGATGAGCATCCACTCCATTCCAATTCTTTTCCATCACAAAAAGAAGTACTAGAAATATTTTTATCCATGTAGGTCCTTTTCCTTCTTTTAAATCTCTTTGTGCTGCAGAACTAGTTGTGGTATTGCTAGGTCAAAGGGTATGCAAAGTTTTATATCTATTTTGTCCTAATTCCAAATTGTTCTCCAGAATTGTAGGGCAATTTTACAACTCCACCAACAATTCATTATTGTATTTATTTTCCTAATCCCCTCCATCATTCACCATTTCTGATACTTGTGAGGTGGTACCTCACAGTTGTTTTAATTTTCATTTGTCTAATCAATAGGGATTTAAAGCATTTATTCATATGACTTTAGATAGCTTTGATTTCTCTTTCTGACAATTACCTATTGTAATTTGACCATTTATCAGTTGGAGAATGGATCATATTTTTGTAAATTTGACTCAGTTCTGTACTCATTATATATTTGATAAATGAGATATTTATAAGAGAAACTTGTATGAATTTTTGATATTGCTTCATTTTCTCTGGTACCTTTTAGCGAAATGTAGTTTCCATGACCATCACTTTTAATTTGTTCTACTTTTGCTTTGTCTGAGATTATGATTGTCAACCCTGCTTTTTTTTTAGTTTCAGCTAAAACATATTAGATTCTGCTCCCCCCTTTATTTTAACTCTGTATTTTTCTGTTTCAAGGGTGTCTCTTATAAATAACATATTGTTCAATTCTGATTTTTAACCCATTCTGCTATTTGCTTCCATTCTATGTGTGAGCTCATTCTATTCACGTTCACAATTATGGTAACTAACTGTGTATTTCCCTTCATTTTCTTCTTCTTCTTCTTCTTCTTCTTCTTCTTCTTCTTCTTCTTCTTCTTCTTCTTCTTCTTCTTCTTCTTCTTCTTCTTCTTCTTCTTCTTCTTCTTCTTCTTCTTCTTCATTTCTTCTCTCTTTTTATCATAACTCTACTCAAAAGTCTATGTTGCTTCTAACCACTGCCTTCCTTAATTCACCTTTCTTTCTTTCTTTTCTCATTCTCCTTTTCCCTTCCTATATCCCTATTGGAAAATTTACATTTCTATGCACAACTGAGTGTGTAGTGTATATAAACATTTATTTATACACACATGTATATATATATATATATATATATATATGTATACCTGCATACATATATATATATATGTATGCACACATGTGTATGTACATATGTGGATGTGTGTACATACATATACACAATATTCTTCCCTCTTTGAACCCATTCTGATGAGAGTGAGGTAATAATATTATCTGCCACCTCCAATTTCCCCCTCTAATGTAAGAGCTCTTCCTTACATGCCTATTTTATGTGAGAATTCTGCCCTCCCCCCTCCCCCGCCATACACACCATTCTTCTTCTTTCCTGTTTTCCCTAGCACATCCTTCTTTCTGGCCCATCCAATATTTTTTTTAGATCATTCCAACATAACCAACTCACTCTCATACCCCTGTCCATGTGGAGTGTTTCTAATAGCACCAATAATCACATAGTTCTTAGGAGTTTGTGTATCATTTTCTCATGTGGGAATGTAATCAGTTTAACTTTATTAAGACTCTGATGATTACTCTTTTATGTGTACCGTTTTATGCTTTTATTGAGTCTTGTGTTTGAATGTCAAATTTCTATTCAGCTCTGGTCTTTTCATTAGAAATGCTTCTAAGTATTCTATTTCATGAAATATCCACTTTTCCCTGGAAGGATTATATTCAGTTTTCCTGGGTAGGTTATTTTTGGCTATAACTAGCTCCTTTGCCTTCTGGAATATTGATATTTCAAGCCCTCTACTTCTTTAATGTGGAAGCTGCTAAATCTTATTATCCTGACTGTTGCTCCTAAATGTCTGAATTGTTTCTTTCTGGCTGCTTGTAATATTTTCTCTTTCCAGAACTCTGGAAGCTCTGGAATTTGGCTAAAAATTCCTGGGAAATTTTATTTTGGTATTTCTTTTAGAAGGAGGTTAGTAGGTTCTTTCAATTTCTATTTTACCCCCTGGACCTAATATATCAGAGCAATTTTCCTTGCTAACATCTTGAAAAATGATGGCTAGACTCTTTCTTTGATCATAACTTTCCGGTAGTCCAATGATTCTTAAATTATCTCTTTTTGATCTATTTTCCAAGTCAGTTGTTTTCTTCTTTACATGACTTTTTAATTATTTTTGGGTGTCTCACAGAGTCAGCTTCCAGTCTAGACCAATTTTAATTTTTAAGGAATTATTTTCTTTGGTGAATTTTGGTACCTCCATTTCCATTTGACATCTTTTGCTTTTTAGGGTATTCTTTTCTTTAGTGAACTTTTGTATTTCTTTTACTATTAGGTGTTTTTTAAGGTGTTTTATTTCTTCAATATTTTTGTGTCTCTTTTACCAGCTGTTAATTCTCTTTTCATTATTTTCCTGCATCACTCACATTTACTTTCCCATTCTTTTCTCTACCTCTTTTTATCTCTTTATTTAAGTATTGTAGGAATTCTTATTGGGCTTGGGTCCAATAAGCATTTGTCTTTGAGGCTTTGCCTGTAGCTCTTTTCATATTGTTGTTTTCCTTGCAACCCTTTAAGCTTTTTATGGTCATTTTTTTTTGTTTGCTCAATTTTCCAGCCTATCTCTTGGCTTTGAATGTAATTGGGAGGAACTGTACCAAGTTTTATATATTTTTTCATATTACTGTTTTCAGAGTTAGTTTGGGGTGTTTTCAAGTTTTCTTTGCTTCGAGTGTGGTTTGATACTAGGAGAGATGTGGTCACTGTTCCTCTTGTCTGTGCTCTGTTTTCCCCCCAAGAAAGGCTCTTGCTCTACAGTAGCCCCCAGCACAACTCTTTGCCTTGGAACTATGGACAGGGTCCCTGCTTCCTTATGACCAACACCCCAATGCAACCTTCTGTTCTGGAACTGAAATCCAGAACTACACATGGGATATAGAGTTGCCAGCAGCACCAGCTATATCCAGTGCCGGTAAGGGGTCCCCTGTAATGTCTTTCCGACCACTTTTTTGATTCCCTTAATCTCTTTGGGCTGAGAGTTTATAAAGCTGTTGCTGGTGCTGTGGCCACTGTTTCCACCACTATTCATGGGGAGCTCCAAACCAGCCTCCACCCTGTTGTCACAGACCTCTCCTGTCACCCTCCTAAGTTTTCTTAGGTCAGAAAACTATCTTGCCCTGACCTTTTGTTAGTGTTCTGCTCAAAACTTCAATTTGAGGCATTATTTTAAAGTTGTTTGCAGGGAGATATTGAGAATATGTCTGGGTTGCAGGTAGTTTTTCATCTTGCACTTTAAAATTCTCTCATTTGATCCTCATAAGAGCCCACAAGAAAGGTGCTGTTAGGATCTCTATTTTACGACTAAGGAAACAGAGACAAACAGGTAAAGTGACATTTTTAGGATCATATAGTTAGTAAGTATCTGATACTGGATTGGAAGTCAGCTCTCCCTAACTTCCCATGTGTATGTGTGTGTGTGTGTCCCATAAACAGATACATTTTTATATTATTATTTAAGGAGAGAGCTTTTATTCGGTGGATAAGGAAAAATTTCCCACCAGAAATGACGCATGAATGTAGTTGTGAATCAACTAGGGATTCTAAGAGACAGCAGTCAAGGGAAAATAGTTTCCATAAATGAGGGAAGTTTGTGCAAATGGATCTTTACTAAACCTACTCTATCTGATTATTTCCCCTTGAGTTTTACAACTCTAAGTCTCTCTCCCGACTCCATCTTTCCTTTCCCCTCTGTGATTACTTTTTGTCTACTTACATTTACAATCCTACTCATCCTGTCTCCTCTTCAAGACAGTGTTACAGAGAACTTGGACTAACTGTGCCCCTTTGCTCTTTCCCCAGACCCTTCCTTAGGCTAGTCATTCACACCAATCATTCTATGACCTTGCTTTGTCACAGAGTTTGGCATCTTCCCAGTACAACTCTCTTTTAAAGAGCATTAATACAACTTCTTACAAAAAAGTGTATCATCCCTGGAGGGAAAAAAATATCTTTATGCTGTTATTCCCATTTCACAACTTAAGGTCAAGCAGAATTTACTGATTTTACTACTGGGGTGATATGATATAGTATGTCAAATCTGTAGAATAGTAAAATACCTTAAGGTAAGTGATATCTTTCATCCACAAATCCCTGCTATTTACAGCTATCAAAACATATCATTACAAGCAAAAGGCAGCAGATAGAAATGAACAAATACATCCATTATTCATAAGCTGTTTTTTTCATCTGCTAGCTTTCTAAAAATCTTCTTTTCTTTAGAGATGCCCAGGAGCATGCATTTAGATGAGTTTATTAACAAGATCGTTAATCAGGAATCCGCATTTCAAGACACCTTGTTGATCAGCATATCTCAAGCAAAAATTAGCAAGCCTATAGGAAGATGCTGAATTTAATTTAATTTCATTATGCATTACCTAATTACCTTAGCTATGATTTATTACTTTTAATAATTCAAAAATACCTAAGACCACAATGTAGAGGTAATTAATATGAATGGTTGGATATGAAATATACACTGTCATATTTTCCATGGTTTAAGAAGTTTTTTGTAATGCCCAACACGTGGCCAGACTCTAGGCTTTGTAGACCAAGTTCAATTATATAGACTCTGAAAGAGAACTTTATTTCTAATTACTTGTATGAGTCAGTGGAAGTTCCATGGATTTATATGAATGCTAGAATCACTATGTATGCATGCAATCACTATGTAAAACTTTGGAGATACAAATAGAAAAGCAAAACCATTCTTTCTCTCAGGTAACTCATATTCTAATGGGAGAGACAATGCATAAAGAAAGTTTCATATGCAAGGCAGATAGAAATGTCCCATGGCCCTTAGAGTTCAAGGGCAAGGCAAATGGTAATGTGTCTTCTTTGATGTCATTTAGACCAATAAAATCATAAGATTTTCTGATGATGAATCATTTGACAATGCCAAAAATTTTGTTTTCTGGGTCTTCAGTAGCTGTGGCAGTAACACTTGTAATAGGAGTAGTTACCAGGCTGCATTACCACACTCTCAGAATGGTTACTATGATACCTGGCCCAGAAACAATTCCCAAAGCTCTTGGGTTTAAGGTCCTATGATGTCTCCACTAGCATTTGAATAGAGATGGTAGTCAAGGTACTGCTGGTGGCATGATTTGTATAGAACATGTTGCCTTCTCTCTCTCCCTCAAGGTGCCTTGTTACTTTAACTAGGCTGGATTGCATGTCTTTTAGGTAGCAATCAATTAAAGTTGGTGGGAGGTATCTGATCTCTTCTCCACAAGAGTTGCTTACACAGATGATCATTGTAAGGGCTGGGCTAGAAGCAGGTTGAGTATTCTGGGAGGTGCTGCTCCTTCCAGGGTTCATGGCCCTATATGCCTATTGGTGGCTGTTGATTAGCTAATGGTCTTGATAGTGGTGACAAAGGTGACCTGATTCCTTTTTTCCATGATTTCTTCCTTAGGTGTTGGCTATGAGACTGGGCTGAAAGGAGATCTGGTGGTTTGTGGGTCATTATCATTCACAAGATTCTTGGGTTCAGGGTACTGAGCTGCTGCTATCAAGGAAGGAGGGGATAAGGTGATCAAAGATGTGATGGTGGTTTGATTTGCTTGGCATATGTTCTTTCCTTTCTCTCCACCAAGGGACCTTGTTACTTTAGCTAGGTTGTCTTCCTGCCCTGTCAGTGGCATTTTGTGTCCCTAGCTATAATAATAACATTTAGAGTGAATATTGCATAGTGGCTAAATAATTAAGCATTTGCTTGTAATGTCAGAAGAACCTGGATTCAAATGCCAACTCTGACACGCAATAACTATGTGACATTGGCAAAGTCATTTATTCTCATTGTATCTCAGATAATTTTCTAAGAGTATAATCTGCAGAAGAGGTGCTGATTTACATCGATGGAAGAAATTTCTTCACTCATTGTTCCTGCGCCAATGAAATGATGAGTTCAGGCAATAAAATAAAAATGATGACATCTGACATTTATATTGGTTGAAGTTTAAAGTGCTTTCCCATTCTTTATTCTATGATATCTCTCTTAATGAATCTCTGAGACAAACAAATCAGCTGCATTATATAGATGGTGAAAGTGAGGCTCACAGACATGTCTTAACTCCTGAAATGAATCTGGGGTGATGCTATAATCTCATACTCTCCTGTCAGTCTTTACTTTTCCTATGGTGACAGGCTTCCTGTTAAGTTATGCCATGAGAATTCTAGTATCATGTGGGCAACAGGATGTGGCATTGGCTCTTCATCTAGTGTTTGACCAAGACATCATTGTTTTTAGGTATAGCATCAGATTCATTATTTAACTCATGCGTCAGACCAAGTCTTGTGGCTCTATATTAAGTCAATTTAACGAGCATTTATCAAGGGTAGGTCCTGGCAGTAAAAATACCAAACAAACAAAAAAATAATGTCTGCCCCCAAGGAGCTGAAGAATCAATGGATGCACAGATAAATATAAAATATGGAGAAGTCTCATAGAAAGTATGCTCTTTAAAATCAGGTGATTTTTTTGTCTTTGTTTCTCCATAACTGGCATTTTTGGGGGCAGAGGTAGATGCTTTATTTTATTAGTATAGGGAGTTCTCCTGTGAGGGAATTCTTTTACCAGAACAGAACTGAATTGTGTGTGTGTGTGGTGGTGGTGGCAGAGGGGGTGCTATAATGTTTAGTCTTAGAGAGCTGATGAGATGGCAGGGAAACTTGGACATTGAAGAATTTTATCAAGAAACCACACCCAGTATTTGTCAAAGAAGGAGCTTGAGCTCAGGTCTTCCTGACTCCAAGGACTCCTCTCTGTGCACTATACCAAGTTGTTTTTCCAAGGCTATAACTGGTGCTTAAAACACTAGAATGACCAAGCAACTGAACTGACAGAAAACTTCTAGGTCATTCAAGCTATTCTTAAATGTCTCTTCTTCTTTAACAAATGTTTTTTGATTGATGGAAATTAAATTCTTTTCAAGTGAGAGAAAACACACATAACTTTGCAATAATTATGTACCCTCTGCCTCTAAGATATTGCTCCTTTACTTTTGGTTAATATTCTATTGGGTCAATAGAATTAGATATGTGCATGAGGTTGGTGTATGTCCCAGTCTCTTTTGCAGATAGTTGTAAAGAACCAGACACGTCAGTAATGCAGAAATCAATAAGTCTTCATTATTGTGTGTTTAACTCACATAAGACAAGGATCACAGTGTAAAATGCAATGACTGGGGAAAGGGGTACTGGGGAACTGAGGAGACAAAGGAAGACAGGTTATAGCAGAGGATAACACTGGCTCTCTGGTTTTAGGAGCAGCATTGGGTTGGATATAATGAGCATCATTGATTAGAAGAGGTGTAACCAGAGCCTGCGATGTGTCAGTCTTTGGACCAAAATCTTGGACCGACCTCTAAAAGGGCTGGAAGTCATCTATTTTCCTTTACTGATGCTGGTTTCAGAGTTGTCTCCTCTAGGTTCCAAAGAGCTCTCTGCTTCTATTTTTCATTCATGAATTGCTGTATCTATGTCCTTTGTCTCCTTCACAACAGGGCATCTCATCCGTCTATAGTGATTATGGCTTTTTATAAGACTAGGGTACCAATTAGAAAGTCCTTTTTTATTTCAGTCATCATAAGTTAGAAAAAATAACTATATTCATTCCCATCTCTGTCTTAAAGAAGAAGTGAATAGTTTCTATGTGTTTATACAAATAATAAACAAGGATGATTTCAAAAATAATGTAGCTTTCAAGGCATTTAAGCAAGGATACAGAAATCAGGACAGAGAGTAGAGCAAAGGCCCAAATATTTGCAACATTTTGTTTGTAGAAAGAACACAGCCTACCTTGCTATGTTAACGGGAAGAATTATAGAGAAATCAAATTCTAGTCCTATGTAAGAATTAATAATAATAGCAGAAACAATAATAATGGCATATTATTATTAATAATCAAGATATTAGTGTTTTAAGGTTTACAAAGCAATTTTCATATGTTCTTTTATTTGAGCCTCACAATACCCCTAGGTGTTATTATCCTCATTTAAGAGATGAGAAAACTGAGGTAGACCAAAGGAAAGTTATTTGTCTAGGGTCACATAGTGAGTAAGTATCTGAGACAGGATTTCAAACTTGGGTCACCCTGACTTAAGTTCCAACATTCTATCTACTGTGCATCTGAGATGTGCCTTTGCATATTTCAGCAGAGGATGCCTGGTATGGATCAAATTTTGGGTCTGCTATCATGAAGAGATGGATTCAAATCCTATCTCTGATATTTAACATCTGCGTGACCCTAGGTAAGTCATTTAAACATTATGTAATTGGGGTAACACCTCGGGGCTTATCTACTCAAATTATAGATAGGTTGTGAGAGTTCATATATCAAGATTTATCTACACTAACAAAATCACATATTCTTCACACATTTATATGTTGTACAAACTTCCGAAGGTCCCGAAGTCCACTTGAATGTCCAGTGAGTGATGTCCCACTTCACAGGGTGAATTCCCCCTTTCCCAGTATGAGCTATGATGTCACTCAATTATTAGTGGATGGCTTCATGAGTTGCTCTGGCTGAAACAGAGTACTGTCTTGTGACTAACTTCCTCCTGGTGAGTCTGTTATTTTGGCTGGTCCTTGCACAATGGGGACATGGTCTACTACCAAGTCATTGATTGAAATCTTCCCAGCTTGGTAGAATACTCCAAAGCTTGAGTTCTGTTCTTAGGGTCTTAAAAAAATCTCTGAGTCTATTCCATGCCATGAGAAAGCAATATTTTGAAAAACCCTTAACTCAAAGTCACAGGGTCTATATTCAAATCTGGATTCTGGATCATACTAATCTGACCTTTGGTAAGACATTTAAGTTCTCTAACCCAAGGCTCTGTTAAAATCCCATCTGTTAAATGAGGAGATTGGACATGATAATCTTTTAAGTGCCTTCTATTTCTTTATCTGTCATTTTATGAATAGGGTGGGATGATTGTTAGAGATGTGGTATTACCATTTTAAAAAATCCATATCAACTATTGGCAAAAATCTGACCAATAGATCAAAACATTCCTGAGAGTTGGGGTGTGGTGGGGCAAGAAAGTAGTGAAGGATGGCAATCTTGGCCAATTCTTGAAAAAGTTACAGGAGAAATTCACCAAAGCAACAGAAGGGATGGAGGGGCAATGAGATCTTCCAGAGGGAGAAGGCAGCTCAGCACAAAATGTAAAGTCCAGAGAATCAGGAAGGCATGGCAATAAAAAAGTGAACAAAAATGACAGGTCAGGGCATTAACTGAAAGGAAACCCAAAGAAAAACAGCTTTTACCATCTTTTAGAGATGTAATACTGCGTGTTCTTAAAAGTTTAACAAAAATCAACTTTTATTTGGTCCTGGTCATTATTATTTGCATACCAGAAATATGTAACTTTTGTTCTCCAGTCAATTCATTTTGCTTTTGAATTATAAGAAAATTAAGTATAATTTCCACAGAAATGAAAGAGTCTATAGATCTGGGGAAGAATTAGGAACTTCCCCAGGGTGCTGTGACAGAACAGAATAACAGAAAGATAAAACCAAATAAGTTGTTTTTATCATTTTACAGATCAAGCCTGCTTATACACGAGTGACTATGCCAATAATTTACTTCATAAGTAAGTTTCATATCCTAATTGTTCCAGAACAGAATCTGGCCCCATAATGATACCAAAGTGACCCAAATGTGTCCATATTTGTCCTCTCATAAAGAAAGCATTTGTTCCCCAGGAGGAGAGAATCACATTTATTAACATCTCCAAGTAGTATATTTTCTAAGAAAATAGGAATATCTGGAAAAAGCTAAGCAAGATAACTGAGCATTCTGAAGTACATTATATAAGTGGACACTGTTGTAGCATCTTAATGGGTAAGAAATTACTTTCGTTCACCATATCATTTGCCTTTCACAAAAAAAATGATGATTACAATGCATTACTATTTAGGTATTGACTCGAGTAAAATATTACTTATATTACAATAGCTAATATTTATATAGTGCATTAAGATTTCCAAAGTACTTTACATATATTATCTCATTTTTTCTTTCATGGTAATCCTATGGCACAGGGGCTGTTATTAGTCACACTTTACAGATGAGGAAACTGAGGTAGAGTCGAAATTATTTGCAGAGGGTCACACCTATAGCGTCTGAGGGTGGATTTGAAGTCAGGCACTCCTGATTCAAAGTTTGGCATGCCGTGTATTGCTTTTCATAGATAAGGATTTTGAGAGCAGTTAAGTCACTTGCTCTGGTCACAACATAAGTATCAGAACTGAAATTCACAGGTAAGTGCCTTTTGACTCCAGCTCTAGCACTACTTCAACAACACAGCACTGCTTATCCATTGTAAAAAAAAATCCTCCCATTCATGTCTTTTTGTGTCAGCTCCAGATGGAAAGTCTTGGTATACATCATAATAAAACTATTTTGGTCCACTGAAAATGGATAGATTTGATAACTCAAAAGATTTGAATTTCCCACCTTCTTTACCAAGTCTTATTTCTATAATATTAGGTAATATCTCCAGAGCATGAGCTCACTAGATACACATTGTTGAATGTTAACAAAAAAATTTAAAAAAAAAAAAACCTTTATACCTGTTTTAAAGGGATACTAGGAAGGCAATGGAAGGATTCATCTCTTTCAAAACAGTGAGATATAGTTCCTCCATTATTTTTTCTCCTTGGAAGGGAATTTATTCAGAAAAAATATTGTAATTAACCACTCATAATGGCAATAATATGAATTTTATAACACTTTAAGTTTACCAGGCACTTTCTTCAAAAGAACAATGGGAGGAAATTTTTGCACGTGAAACAATCAATTTACAGATAATGAAATAGAGTCTTAGACAGTTTAAGTGGATTGAACAAGGTCACACAATAAGGAAGTGGTGGAGATTAGATTTGAACCCAAATATTTTGAGGCCAGATCCAAGGCATTTCCCAAAACATCAGATTGTTTCTTTAAAATTTATTAAAATTAATGAAGTCAAAGAAAAAAGTTAGTTATGTACCCCATTTATATTACCACTTTAAAAATGTCTTATTGATATATTTCATTTTTACATCAACTAAATTTCTCTCTATAACCCTTTTCCTCCCCACTCAGAAAGCCATTTCTTACAACAAAGAAAGCTTTTAAAAAGAATTTAAATAAGGAAAAAAATAAAAACAAGTCAATGCCTTGAAAAATGCTGATACCATATGCAATGCTCAATACCTGAGGGTCCAGACATCTGTAATGAAGCAGGGAAAATGCCTTCTCATATCTCTTTGTTGGTGTTGAGTTTATTCTTTATGACTACAAACTTTTAGTTTCAATGGTTTTCTTATTCTTTCCATTTGCATTATACTTAGGCTGGTGTGTGTGTGTGTGTGTGTGTGTGTGTGTGTGTGTGCATTTCTTAGCTTTGCTTATATCACTATTAGTTCATTAATGGCTTTCCAAGCTTCCCTGTATTCACTATAGTCATCATTTCTAAAACAGTATAATTTTCCATTACTTCCATGTACCTTTCTTTCTTTAGCCATTTAGTACATGATCAATCAATGGGCATCCATTCTGTTTTCAGATCCTTGCTGCAATAAAAACATAACCGAACTCTCTGTAAAAACGAAGAACTAGAAACAAAAGAATTCTTCATTAATTGGGCAATGGCTAAGCAAGTTGCAGTACATAAAAGTAATAGATTATTACAGTGCTGTGGGAAAAGGATGCCTATATTGAACACAGAGAGACATGTAGGAAGACTTATATGAACAACATATTATGAAGTAAGTAGAGTTAAGGGAAGAGTATATTCACTGTATTCTATAATTTTAACAGAAAGAACAAAAACAAAATAATCATATCCGATTGTTACAAAAGTATAATGTACAAATGTGGCCCCAGAGAAAAAGGACCCACCCCTGATTCTTTGTAGAATTTGGGACTATGGGTGTGGAGCACTGCTTATAATGTTTTATTTTAGGAATATCTTGTTTATTTTTGCTTACTTGTTTTTTTCCCATAAAAAAGATCTGTTATGAGATATGACTCTCTGGGAAGGAGTGGGAGAGGCATACGGGGAAATCTAAGGGCAGTTAGTTGGCTCAGTAGAAAATGTGAAGGGCCTGGAGGCAGAAAAACCTGACTTCAAATCTGACTGCAGAAACTTTGTGAACCTTGGCAGGTATCATAACCCCTATTTGCCTCAGTTTCCTTATCTGTAACATGAGGATAATGATATCACCCATCTCCTAGGGTTATTGTGTGGACCAAATAAGCTAACTAGTTGTAAAGCACTTAGCACAGTGCCTGACACATAATATATTACCTATTACTACTACTACTACTACTACTACCACTACTACTACCACTACTACTATTACTATTACTACTACCACTACCACTACTACTACTACCACTACTACTACCACTACTACTACTACCACTACTACTACCACTACTACTACTACCACTGCTACTACTACTACTACCTCTACCACTACTACCACTACTACTACTACTACTACTACTACTATTACTACTATTGCCACCACCACTACTACTACTACTACCACTACCACTACTACTACTACCATTACCACTACTACTACTACTACCACTACCACTACTACCACTACTACTACCACTACTACTACTACTATTACTACTACCACCACCACCACCACTACTACTACTACTACCACTACTTCAAAAAAGATATCAATAACATTGTTTTAAATCTTAATTGGCTTAAGGACTCATATGGTTTGAATTTAAAATTTTGAGACAGATTTTTATTTTTTATCTTTTATTTTTACATCAGCTTGTTCCCCATTATGCCCCTCTCCTTTCCCTATGCAGAGAGCCACCCATTATATTTATTTACAATCTATAAAACCTACTGCTATTGTTCATTTTCTTAAAGTTAATTATTTTATAAGTGCATGGAAATGCCTGGTAACACTTCCAGAAATATGCAATTATGTCTTTGGGGAATTATGTCACTACTTAGGGAATCTAAATATGTCAAATACCAATCAAGGCATCATGTGATAGAGAGCTGGGAGAAACTTAACTACTTAAATTATATATATATATACATATATATATATACACACATATATACATATATATATATAATATGTATATATATTATATATATGTATATGTATGTATACATGTATATATAAAACTTAAAATCAGATTTGATGAAGCAACTGAGACCCTGAGAGGGGTCTCATCTTTCTCAAATTGACAGAGTGAAGAAGTAGTCTAGGTATATTTGAAAGCAATGTTTTTTTTTTCAATTACTTAATTTACCATTAGAGGGGAAAATTGGACCCAAGTCAAGGAAAAGTAGTTGATGGAGCTCAGCCTCAAAAATATAACAACAGAAAGAAACAGTCATTCATTAACTTCATGAACCTTGAACCTGAGAGACTGACTGGGGAAGTAGAACTCATTTTCCTGAGTTGACCCAGAAGGGAGAATTCTCTTCTCCCTGATTTCCACAAGTAGAAACCAAACTCTTTCCCCAGTCTCTCCCCTTTTAACCTAACTTCATATAACTCATGGATTATTGTGTTGTATTTTCAGATCATTATAGGTTTTCCTTAGTCTTGAGTATCTTGCCTTTGATTGGGGGCTAGCTTTTGGTTTAGTGAACGATGGTTTGATGTCTTTGGGGGTCTAGTTAAACTTATGTAGGTTTCAAGTGAAGTAGGGACAGAGATATTCATTCCCTTTCAACTATCAGTGATAATCAAGGAATACTCAAGTTACTGCTTCTTTAATATCCAGAGAGATCTGTGATCTCACTGACTCAAATATCATCTCAACCACACTCTCTCAGCCTGGGTTACTTTTCTTCACTCCCTCTCCCTGACCCCTTTACAAGGGGTCCATACAATATGCTGATGTTTTTAGTCTAGTTGAAATGGCAGGAGATTGTGAGTTACTGTATGAGGCACATCTGGAAAACCATAAAGTGCTATATAAATCTGAGTTGTGACAATCATGGTGATAGTAATGAAGATATAGCTGGAATCCCAGAGGAACACATGGACTGTCTATTGATGACCCCCTATCCCCTTCTCACTTAAGCTTTTTTCTGGTTTTACATCTCTTTGATGCCAACATTAATGCTATTTCACTTGAATGATTCTTGGTTAGAAATGAGTTGCAGCTGACTCATCCCCAGCATGTACCCCCCCATTGACCTCTGGGTAACCCTCCACTTTAATTCTTTAAAGACTGGGTTAATCCATGTCATTCAGAATCACTGCAAGAATATTGTTGTTAAAAATGGCACTCTAGTACATGAACCCAATAACTTCTTCATATGGAGTTTTTCCCATTAAGATTGTGATGGGTAGTTTTAATAAATCTTTCAGAAATAAGAGATGATGGTAGGTAGCTGAAATAACTTTCAAAAATAAAAAAAGGTCGGAAAACTTTCAAGGATAGAAACATTTTACTGCTTGTATCTTCTGGTGAGTCATTTACAATGTTAGCAATCCAAACAGTTTTACAAAAAAGTATATTTGGAGTGTGTGTGTGTGTGTGTGTGTGTGTGTGTGTGTGTGTGTGCGTGTGTATTTGAAGGGGGGGAGGAGAAGAATAATTATAAAACCAATAGCTTGCCTATCTCAGTGAGCTGCTTTTACATTGAGTTCAAAAGCCAGCAATATTTTGAAGTCTCTGTCTCCCTGATTTCAAAAATAATTATACCCATACAAGATGTCCCAAAAGTCTAAGTTCAGTTTTAACTTCTAATAGCTTTAATAATACTGATAATAATAATAATGACAATTTACTACAACAACAATAACCACCACTACCACCACCACCACCACCATCACCACTTTTTATTGGTGTTGTTTAGTCATTTATTTTTTTCAGTCATGTCTGACTCTCCATCACCCCCTGTGGGTTTTTTTTGGCAAGGACACTAGAGTGGTTTGCCATTTCCTTCTCCCACTCATTGAAGAAAGTGAGGCAAATAGGGTTAAGTGACTTGCCCATGGTCACACAGCGAGCAAGTGTCAGGGGCCAGATTTGAACTTCCTGTGTTTAGACCCAGCACTATATCTGCTGTCCTTTATTACTATTACTAGCTAATATTTATATAGCTCATAAAGATTTTCTATATATATATATATATATATATATATATATATATATCATTTCATTCTATCCTCAGAACAATATTGTAAGGTAGGTGCTATCGTTATCCCTATTTTACAGATGAAGAAACTGAGGCTGAGAGAGGTTAAATGATTTGGCCATGATCACACACATCTAGTTAGTGTCTGAAGCAGAATTTCAAACCTGGATCTTTCTGACTCTAGGGTCAACGTTCTATCCACTATGCCATCTTATTGGAGATATGAAGACTGTAGCTTCAGGAACAAAAACAAACAAAAAAAGCTTCACAAATTATTTGAATAAAATTGGTTTTAGTAATGTGATTTAGAAGAAATTATGGATGTTTATAAGCCCAAAGTGGTTTGTTTTTAACCCAACTCCCTCTTGTCTTACTTCAATTCAACAAACACTTTTTTAGCATCTACTCTGCACAAGATTGGTACCAGAAACAAGGGCCTATAATAATAGTATATTTTCCAGATATATGTTTCAGTTGACTTCTTCCAGACAGAACAGTGTAGGAGATGCAAAACAAAAACATAATTTTAATCACAACCATGAGGTGTAGAAAGGACCCTACCCTGCACGATTTTTACTAGGTTGTTAGGGGAGATATACCTATATCTCTAGAAATAGATCTAGACATAGACATACACATGGACATAGACATAGACATGAGGGTATATGTATATTGATATAGACATGGATATAGATATGCAGATATATATATATATATATATATACATATATATCTGTATATCTAAATCTATCTATGCATATCTATCTCCATCTCTAACAGAGACTATGCTCATCACAATATAAAAGAGGAATTGTGTAACTGTATTATAGAAATAATAAATTTAATAAGTTTTCAGAAATAGAAAAGATCACTATGGTAATCTGTGCTGACATATAAAGTGGCTTTAAAAAAATCCAAGAACAAGGTGGAATTTAAATTGAAACTTGAAGTGTGGCAAGGGTTTGGGTGAGCAAAGATCATGGAATCTCATAGAACTTTGTGGTAACTTGTCTTCAAAAGTCCAGCCAACATAACCTACTTGATGCTCCTCACATGACACATTTCATCTACCACCTCTGTGCTTTTGTCCAGGTTATCATTCACGCCAAGTATATTCTACCTCCTCACCTCTGCCTCCTGAAATCCCTAGCTACCTTCAGGGTCCAGTTTACATGCTACATGAAGCAGTTTCTTAGTCCTCAAGTTATTAGTGCTGTCTCCTTCCCCCATCCTCAATTATGCCTCATCTCTGCTCCTTAAAATCCTTGGTTTTCTTTGTTACTTAGCTCACATAGACAGTCTCAAGGAAACCTTTCATAATTCTCCCAGCTGCTAGTATTTTTCTCTCTAAGGTACTCTGCCTATGTCTTGGATATACCTATTCATGTATGTGTCAGGCTCCCTTCTCTCACCTCAAATAGTCCCTTAAGAGTAAGGGACTGATTTTTGCTTTCTCTTTGTATTCCCAACGATTAGCACAGTGCCTTACACTTCGTAAACAATTAAGAAGTGCTTTTCCATTTATTTATTCCTTTATGGCATATATTTCAGAATTGTTCTCCCAATATAAAATTATACTGGCCATTTGGATACCAAAAAGGTTTTTATTCCATCTTACTTCAGAGTCCTAGGGGAACCTGAAGGACTGGAGATACTTTTCTAATGTTATGTTTCATAAGCCTCCACCAGACTCCACACTCCAATTGCTTATCAGTTAAGATTAATTAATATGTGAGGCAATTAGCATTTGGAAATAGGTATTCACCAAGATAATATAGAAAGGTTTGGTGGTACAAAACATTCCAAGTCCCTACAAATAGATGCATATGTTTTCATGAGTACTTAGCATCCAAGGGAAAGTGGGCTCAGAATTAGGATGTATGGTAAAAGGGGTAACAACCTGTTACTAGAAATTCTTCTTATTAAAAGTCCTCCTCACTTCATGATGCCATAATGAAGTTAAATTTAAATATGGTTAAGTTTGCTGCCTGACTTCTTTTAGAATTTTGAAGCTCCCTCTTGCCTCCCACAGTAGACACCGTATGTAGACAATGCTGTTTAGCAACACTAATGAGAAGTCCAAATCTTATTGTTATCCTCTAGTCAAATGAGCTGTGTTTGTCCTTTGTTCTCAAAGAGGACCATGACATCAGAGAAATTATAACATGACTTGCAGTTGACTTGGATTTGAGTGACAGAGGGCTGTGCAAGGTCACCAGCCTCACTTTCTCCTCCAGAGCCATCTGGATCCAGTGACCAGATATTCATCAGGACAACTGGAGATGACCCAGGATGCAATGGGAGACCCTGGCCCTTTTTAGGCTCAGGCCTTTTCATGTACTCACTTAGAGTGAGGTAAAGCCCATTCAGTGAATAGGTCCCTTTAAGAAGTGAGTCAAGGGATGGCCCCTTTAATTAGAAAAAAAGGAAAAAAAGAGCAACTTCTGGCCATCAAAATTTACCTTCCTTTGGAGAGGAGAAGGAGAAAGAGAGGGAGAAGCAGAGGGAGAGGGAGAGGACAAGTTGAGTTACCGAACTAGCTGGGTCCCCTTTCAGGCAGCTCGATCTACTCACGGGTTGTATTTGTCCTTCATTTTCAAAGAGCACCATGACATCAGGGAAATGATGACATGACTTGTAGTTGACTTTGATTTGAGTGAGGGAGGGAGGGCTGTGCAAAGTCACCAGCCTCACTCTCTCCTCCAGAGCTATCTGGGTCCAGTGACCTGATATTCATCAGGATGATTGGAGATGACCCAGGATGCAATAGGAGACCCTGGCAGAGGGAAGGAGAAGGAAAAAAAACCCTCTACTTTCTCCAGGACTTGGCTAAAACTTCTGTTTACCTTAGGCTACCAGATACTCAAATTCTGGGTACCTGTGGAGTTAGATATGGCCTTATGTTAGTTTGGCCTTTGATTGGTTGATTGATTCAATGAAGAGAATGTCAGAACTAGTATGCTCTTATGTATGTACCTGATAATTTGAGGTGGGTAGGCGTAAACAAGTCATGGGTGTAAGGAAAGGATTCCCATAAGCAGTGATCACCCAACTCTTTAAGGAAGCTGAGAAGTCAAAGAGATAGAAATGAGGAGATAGAATTTCCTAAACATAAGGGAAGTGGGAGATAGAATGCCAAATTCTGGGAAGTGAATAAGCCACTTTGGCTTGAATACAGAGTAAGTGAATTGGGAATAATGTGTAATAAGTTTGGAAAGATAGGCTGAAGCCAGGTGGTGGTGGGGGAAACCTACTCATTAAAATCAAAGCTTCTCTTTCTGCCCAAACCATCTTAAATTGTAAAGGGGAAAGAAGTGAGATGCTTCAAGGAGGTATAGCCAGGCAAAATCATTTTTACAAGTTTGCTTGAACACAGAAATGCACCATATATGCATTTTATTGAGAATTACAGGGCATATTTAATTTCATAAAGGAATATTAGAATGTGTATGTGTATTTTATCAAGTGTAATATAATATCTCTGTACTACTAAGCGGCAAAAATTCTGCTATGTCAGCCAATCCTGGTTTGTATCTACAACTTTGTCAAAAGCCAATAAAGCAGAAAGCTTATTCATCTCGCTAAGGGGCTGTAAGCTCTATTTATTTAAAATGGAGTTTGGAGGTAGGCTTTTGCAGTTTTCCGATGAATCGTGTATCACTTTCATTTAGTGACATTGAGTTTTAAGCCTCCGTAAAACTGCCTTATAGAAGAAAAAATATGATGTTGACTCAGTGATAAACAATTTCTGGATGAAAAGGAATGTTGGCTCTGAGATTAGTCCTGTGAATTTGGAAAATTAAAAAAAAAAGAATCTTGGCAAGACTGTTATTTTTGATGGAGTTGCACTAAACAAAATGAGAGTTCTTATTTAAGGGTCCCCAGAACAAATATGATGAGATAGTCCAAAGTTGCTACTCCTAAGGCATAGCTTTAGCCATGTCATTGCCCTGCTCAGGTCCCTCCAGGGACTGGCTGTTGTCTCTTGGATCTAATACTTGGCCTTAGAAACTCTTTACATGCTGGGTGGGGCCAGTCTCCCCTTCTCGGTCTTTTACATATTCCCCACCTTTACATACACTATAATCTAAGCAAACGCATATACTTACTCTTGATCATATGTAATTAATCTCCTGTCTCTATGCCTCTATGAAGATCATTTCTTATATTTTCAATCCAATCACTTCCATTTTTAAAGAGATTCTGTAGATCCATTCAGTGTTCAGTTCAGTGGTGCAGTAGATAGAGAACCGGCCAGGGAATCAGAAGGATGTGGGTTCAAAGCTGACCTCAGACGCTGGACACTTGCTATCTATGTGACCCTGGGCAAGTCACTTAGCCCCAGTTGCCTTGCCTCCCCCCCAAAAAAAACCTGCATACCTTCAACTACCTTCCTCAGTCTGATCCCTTAGTTACTATTTCTATCCCTCCTCCCAAAATTATGTTGCGTTTTCAAGGCAATCTTGTCTATCAAGGTAATCTTGGGTGTATATGCACACTATGTATCTATCTATACCTATCTATGTATTTTTTCTCTCTCTTTCTCTTATTTATTGCCGAATAGGCATATCTCTGTTTCTGCATATGTATATACATATCTAAATATATCTGTATCTGCATCTGTATCTATTTACAATTATATGTACCTATATCTTTGTGTATATAAATTTTCACCTGCTGTTTTTTTCTGATTGATGCAAGCTCCTTGAGACCAGGTACTGTTTCCTTTTAATCTCTCTCTCTCTCTCTTTTTAATCTCTAGTGCCTTGAACATGTACCTGGTACATAGTAGTCACTTAAAATGCTTACTGATTGTGACTGACACATGCTGACTCATGAGATAATGAAAATCGGAAGACTAAGGTTTGCATTTCAGCTCTGAAACTTGTATGTTATGTAACTTTAGAAAAGTCATTTAACTTCTCTGAGTTTCTATTTGTGCTCTTTTTTTGTCTGTCTCTGTCTCTCTCTTTCTCTTTAGCTCTCTCACTCTATCTCTTTCTGTCTCTTTCTGTCTCTGTCTGTCTGTGTCTGTATGTCTGTCTCTGTGTCTGTATGTCTGTCTGTCTCTCTCTCTCTCTTTCTTCATCTAGCTAGGCAGAGAAATGTTAAAGAAGTGTTCCTTCCATAAAACTGAGTTTTTTTTTCTTATCCACTTCTCTTACTAATCGAAACTTGGGTCACTTCAGTAAGAAAACTTGCCGTTGGCTCATGGAAAACAAACAAGTGTCCACTTTTGCTGACTATACAATAACCAAGCAATGCACTTTTAAAACAATAATCCCAAAACAAAACAAAAACACTCACAATTCTAGAAGTCTAGGTTTTCTATCTATAAACTCAACAGCTTTCCTGTCGGTCCAATATAAATTAGATACTGGGGAAAACACAACAACAACCAAAAAATATTCCAGTTATCCATAGCCTGAGTAAATTCCCTGCCTCAGTAGTCTACGTTTTCACTGTTTTTTCCGCATATACATATATTACATTTATCTTTGTCACAGCTTCCTTCATTTAGCAAAATTGTTCAGAATCGCCAAAATTTGTAAGCCAGCCACCTGGGCATGAAGCCAGATAATTTTGACTTCAAATCCAGGCTCAGACACTAGCTATGTGTCCTTAACTTCTGCTTGCCTCAGTTTCCTCAAACATAAAATAAAGATAATAGTAGCATCTATTTCCCAGGGTTGCTGTGAGCAAAGCACTTAGCACGGTGTCCGGCCTATGGGAAGTACAATGTAAATGCTATGATTATCATCATTTTTGTTATAATAACCTGAGAGGAGATACTACCTAATATCTACCTATTGTTTATCTATTTCATCTTTACACATGCACAAATGCACATTTATATATTTGGAAATGCATTTCCCCCTTTCTTATTTCTGATTGTTTTACCCAGACCTCTATAATCCTTCTTGGGGGAATCTTCAGGAACCTGAAAACATGTCAGAAATCCCTTCTAGTCATTGAACATGTCCTCTGAGTCAACAGTAATTAAATTGTGACTTTCATTGTGTATTTTTTTTACTGGAGAGTGCTTAGAAGAAGCGCCTAGTCTCTTTTATCAACATAATGACAGTTAATGAAGGTTTCCAATATTGTTCTGGGCCAGTGAGGAGTCAGGTGGGACTCTCAAGTCTCAATAGACAATTTACCTTCCATAAAAATATCCATTCCTGAAAGTCCTCAGAGTAAGAGATAATCCTGTAGTGATATTTGTGTGCATGTATATGTGTGTGTGTGTATCTGTGTGAGAGAGAGGGAAAAAAATACCCTGAAAGATAGAAATATACTGTGCTCCTTTTGAAGAGAAGGGAATCTGGGAAACTAATTTCTTGTCTGAGGTATAACAGGCTACTATGAGGCATGGAATATATAATTATATATCTATCTATCTATCTATCTATATATATATGTATATGTATATATATATATATATACACATACATACGTATATGTGTGTGCACATGCATGTGTGTATAGATACCATATATGTATGTATGTGTGTATAATTTGCCTTCCAGCATGGCAATTTACTTTACTTTCTTCACATGTATTTTGGAACTACTTATTAGAAAACTACTCTTGCCTCAAAAACTAACCTTAGCTTTAATGTTATCTCATAGAGTTGTACGGCCAAAATGGGGAAATGTTGTGAACGTTCTTTGGAACCTTATAGTGTTGTGTAAATATGAATATCCTCATTATTATTATTGCATCTCCATTATAACCATAGGGCTATAAAATAGGGATAGGTTTGTATATAATTATCGAAATAATATTTCATGTGCTCTTGCTTTCTTGTTCTGTAAATTTCAAAGGTGACTTGACTTGTCATCAGAGAATATGGGTCCAAATCCTTCCTTTGACAATTAAACCTGTAAGCTTAGGCATATCATTAAACCTTTGGGATATGTTTTTTTTCAATTGCAACATGGAAATAAGTATATTTCCTTTACATACAGGTTTTCTGTGAGTCTCAAATGAAATGAGGCATGTGATATGCTTCAAAATGGTAAAACTTATAAAGCCTTAAGCTGTTAGTTGGATTCTTTTGTTGTACTCTTACTGTTCCCCAAATGTCATGAATTAGTCTGTTCCAGTTTTATAGGATAGATTTTGAGTTAGAAAGGAATTTAGAGATTATCCAATCCAATCACTTCATTTTTATGATGGGAAAATGGAAACTGTAGAGGCTCAAAGCTGAATCTGACCTTGACATGAACTCTTCATGTTTTGAGGAAAGGCTCCAAGGAATGCTCCAAACAGGGCCTCCGTGTACCTGGACGAAGATGGAACAAGGAGATACAGTATGGGAAAAACAAAATGTGGTACGTGAAAAACAAAGTAATAATATTGAAGAAACATGGGCAACATTCTTGGCATAAGACTCACACAAAGGCTTTAAAGCAGTGGAAACACTATATAAGAACTTGCCTAGCTTTCAATAAACGTGCTGTGTTCTAGTACCCACCCGACCCGTGTCTTCATTTCCTGGTGACGCTGGTTGGGGTCTGCCGGCCGGACCCTGACAGGAAACCTGGAAAGACTGCATGATGTGACCAACATCACTATTGACATACTTATTTACCCTTTTAGTTCAGTTGGGTACTGAAGAGATATGTCAGGGTTGAAAGGTGATGATGACAATGAGATGATGATGATGATGGTGATGGTGATGATAATGATGAATTATTAACATCTGCTCAAGTTGTGAGCCTGGGAATCATTACGCCTTTCTCCCTCTATCTCTGTCTCTGTCACTCTGTCTCTGTCCTCTCTCCATCTCTACCTCTTTTTCTCTTTTTACTTCTTTGGGAACTTTGACCTCAATCATAGGGTCATAAATTTAGATTTTTGCAGGACTTTATAGACAACCTAGTATAAATTGAATTAATTCAATAAATTCAAATCCCTCATTTAAAATGAAGAAAGTGAGTGACTTGCCAGAATGACTGAGGCATCACTCAGACACAGGTCCTCTCTCCAATTTCAGTACTCTTCCCTCTATATCACACTCTATAACTCTTGAATGTTCATGTCCTATATATCAACATGGAAGCTCCAGGAATGCTTCACACAGACAGACACAGATGCACACACACACACACACACACGCACGCGCACACGCGCGCACGCACACACACACACACACACACACACACACACACACACACATACCAGAGGCCTCCAAGAAGAGGTCTGTGGCCTCTTTTGTATCCACAGGTCTTAGCATAGTGCCTGGCACATAGCAGGCACTTAATACATATTTATTGAATTAAATTTTTTGAACTTGTAAAACTTGGCTTGTGATACAACTAAACCAGATCATCCTAACAACATGTACTGATTAACCTGGGGAAATGAACATAAAATGAATAAAATATAGTATATTTTCTAGTGTTTCTATAGCAATTTCTTCTCATTAGGTACAATAATGGAAATACCACACTTGCGTGAGGTAAATGGTGCCATATGGATGATGAAATTTTAATGAGTGAACAGACAGGTTTTTAATTGTAAGCCTATGTTTTTTTCACACAATTTATTAAAAAATATTGCAAATATAAAATCTCACTTTGTTCATTGATTAAAACAATAAAGCAACAACAAAACTTTTGTTAGACTGAAGCTAAGCCTCAATGTTTGTCTTCCAACAAGTTATTACGTGAATGTTTCTTTAAGAATCAATATTATAATATGGGGTGGGATCAGGCCTTCTTGGATGAACACAGGGCAACTACATCACAATTACCCTTCTCTGCTATGGATTTTTCTCCTTTTGAACTTTCTCCTTAGGTTCAAAAGTAGTATACTGAATATGCTCCGAATATTCTAAATAAACTCTCCTATATGTAAAACATTTCTCTCCAATTGGCCAGAGGAAACCCTAGAGGATATCCAAGAGGAAAAATGGGGCTATTTGCATTTCTAAACTCTCACTGTGAAGAAGGATTTTCCACTGACATCAAGATTTCCAATCTTCTCCTTATTGCTCCCATTTATCCCCATGGGGTGAAAAAGAATAAACATGATCACTCTTCCACATAACAGCCCTTGTTACAAATGCACTTGTAGATAGCTGTCATTTCCTCCTGGGGCCTTTACTTCAAGCTTTTGGTGCGATTTTTCAGTCCTTTCAGTAGTGTCTGATTCTGGGGTTTTGTTGGCAAAGATGCTGGACTTGTTTGCCATTTCCTTCTCCAGCTCATTTTATAAATGTGGAAACGGAAGCAAACAGGGTTAAGTGACGTGTCCAGGGTAACCCAGCTAGTAAGTGTTTGAAGCCTGATTTGAACTCAAAAAGATGTCTTCCTCACTCCAGACCCAGCTCCCTATCCACTATACCAGCCAACTTCCTCTTTCTCCAGGCTAAATATTCTCAATTTCTTTAGTCTATGCTTATATGCTATGGATTCAAATGCTTGGCCATGTTAATTGTCTTTCTCTAAATGTTTACCAGCTTGTTCATGTTCTGAAATTGTAGTTTCTATGACTAAACACAAAGCACTTAGCACAATGCCTGGCACGTAGTAAGTGTTATATAAATGTTAGGTATCGTCATCATCATCAGCATCATAATCATCATCACCATCACCACAACCACGACCACCATCATCAGTATTGCTATCATCATCATCATCATCATCATCATCATCATCTTCATCATCGTCATCATCACCATTACCACCATCATCATTATTATCATCATCATTGTCACCATCATCATCATTATCATCACCATCAACACAACAGCGATCACCATCATCAATATTTCTATCATCATCATCATCAGCATCATCACCATCACCATCACCACAACAACCACCATCATCTAATATTGCTATCATCATCATTGTCATCTTCACCTTCATCATCATCACCATTACCACCATCATCATTATTATCATCATCATTGTCACCATTGTCATCATCACCATCACCACCATTACCACCATCATCAATATTATTATCATCATCATTGTCGTCATCATCATCACCATCATCACCATCGCTATCATCATCATGATGTTCCAATATCCTAGTTATATGATCACGGATACAGCAATTTATCTCTCTAAAGCTCAGATTCTTCTGACATAAAATGAGTACACTATCTCCTGGGCTAATAATATTGTTAAAACGAAGGACTTTTGCAAAACTTAAAGCTGTAGTGTAATGTGAATTATTATTAATCCCCTTTATCTACATGTGTTTGATGAATTAGGAACCCTGAAAAGGCAGGATTTACCCCCCAAAATATGTTTTGCATTGCTAAGCATCATAGAATTAATGATCTTTCTCCTAAAACACCTCCAGCACTTATTGTCAGTAACATTCATTTGTCACTAACTCTACACTTTTTACTTCATTAAGTGTGTGTGTGCATGCACATGGACATGCACATCTTGTCTATCTTGATTTTAACCTGCTAGAATGCAAAATTCATGCTTTGTACACTTTTGTTTATTGTTGTGTTTCTTCCTGGCATGATGTGATCAGAACTTTAGAAGGGGCCTCAGAGATGAAGTAGTCAAACCTTCACATTTTATGCAGAAGGGAACTGAGAACCGGCAAGGTTACGTGAAAAGCTGCATAAGAATATGTGAAGGGGCTTTGATTTCTTCAGCGTGAAGAATTCCTAGTGTAGAAGGTCACACAACCAAAACTGATTCTTTGAAACTTGTCTATGACATAGCAGAGTAGAGGCTTATGGTACATCACCTCCCTCTACTCTCAACTGCTCAGGGTTATTCAATTTAAAAAAAATTCAGGCTGGTTTCTCTTTTGTTTGCCTCCACTTTGACACTCAGGGGTGCCCTAGAGGTACAGCAGCTATTAAAACCCATTATTCTCATAGGTAGTCTTTGTGGGTGGCTATTTCTACTGAAACTTTAATTCATGATCTCTCACTGGTGAATTTCCTATTAGTAATTCAATGACTAATACTCAATTAACCTTAACTAAGACATTTACTGAAAATCCAGAGTAAATACAGACTATTTGTCTAACATTTCTCCCAGAAACCTGGAAAACACTCTTCTGCCTATGCACATAGCATCCACAGGTACGTATGTACACAGTTAAAGTCTCTAGGTAGTAAGATGCATGTGTAAGGGATACATATGGCCAAGACAACTTATAATTACGGACCAATAGACTTAATGCTCTCTTTTTGCCTCAAGTACTTCAGTAAAATGTTTCTTGATGGCTTCTGAACTGAACAGCTATTGCCAATGGCAAGGTGAGCTGGTCTATGCTGTGTTGGACTAAATCTCATTGAGGATGCCCTCTCAGGTAGATGAGTCAACCCACTGGGATGCTTCCAGGTTTCTCTACTTTTTCTACTTTTCTGCTCAGTTGACTTTGCATTTTGATAGTAACTATAATATCCATCACTTCTAGATTCAGGCTTAGCTGATGCTTTTAGGTGAAGCACTGTCATGTTCTTGAAGAAGGTAGTGACCTTTATCCTAGATTGGAAAAAGCATCTTTGCCTCCATTATTTTCAAAATTCTTGTTCTTCACTATCAGCGACAAAGTGTGGCAAAGCAGAGAATGGTCATGTCTTCCTTTTGCTTTTTTTATTGAAATTCTTTTATCTCTTTCCTTTTTGTTTTCCACAATAACAGATAGGAGAAGACAGAAAAGCAAATTTTCTCCACTCTTCAACAGCAGGTAGATATTTAGAGTTAATTTTAGCCCTTCTTAAGCCAACAAAATCCTTCGCAACTGACAGTGAAAGACAGAGTGAGAGAATTAGAGAGAGAGAGAGAGAGAGAGAGAGAGAGAGAGAGAGAGACAGACAGACAGACAGACAGACAGACACCCAACTAGGATTGAGCCTTGGAAATTACTACCCCTGTGACTAGTGAAAAGTTGCCTAACCTTTCTGTGCTTCAGGAAGTACTCTAAGATTTATTTACTAAGTTATTGATAGCTTGCATCCTCTGTTGGTAGGAGAAATTCCCAAACCAAGGAAATTATAGCTTTGACATGTAGTTGTTTGTAATACTGATGCATATAATAATAAAAATGAAAATGAAAATAATAAAGAACCCTACTGTTTCTATACAGGCACAGGGTTCATAAAGCACTTGCCTTATGCAACCCTGGAAGGGCAGGAATGCAAATAATGCTGTCTAAATTTCACAGATGTGGAGAAACAGTTATCGTGAGGTTAAGTGACTCCTTCAAGGTCACTCAAGGTCACTTTGAGGGAACTTTCAAACCAAATCTTCTGACTCTATCTACTAGACTTCCACTATATGTTGCCAAGGTCAGAGGTTGGAGGTGGGGGAAAAAGATGAAATGTCCCTGCTATTTTAGTGGTGACAGGAACTAGCATTCACTAGTCACATTACCCATGTAACTCAGACTCACTAGCTTTCTCAAAAGATGTAGCTTTCAAAGCCTTTCATCATTAATTATTTGTATTTTATACTGTATTTTGGGTACAAGGTACCATTATTGCTAAATAGGTCCATTTTTTGATAGACATTTCCCTCACTCTTTGAAGATCTCTTATGCATTTCTATGCAAAAACAACTATTTACTTATAAAATGGCAGAAGGTGATTTTCTTTGCTTGAAAGAAATGGAAACTTTTTCTTATCATTTAAAATAGATGTGCCATGTTTCACATGTATTTGCTAAAGTAGCATACTTTGGTCCAATATGATGCTTTGAGTTACTACATGGTCTCTTCCTTTTTATTATAGTTCATTGGATCTTAGAAACATAGATTCAGAGAAAGATGAAATCTAAGATATTATCCTGTCCAATCACCTCATTGATCAGTTGAAGAAACTGAGACCTTGATAAAGAAGTTAAATGATCTGTCTGAAGTCACACACAACTGGTTGTCAAAGCAAGATCACTTGATTCCCAATCAAGGGTTCTTTTCACTTCTACCATATTGCCTCAATTTCATGTTACTGTTTTGGAGGAATGAAGTTGGATTCTGTTGAAGGTCTGCTCCCTCATTGTCTGTCACATATTTCCTACACAAGCTTCTTCAAAAGATGGAATCGATTTGGAGGACTATGTATGCATCTATATGTATATATAGTGATGCAAACACACATATAATGCATGTATGCACATACAAATGCATGTGCATATACCTAAATTTATGTACATATACATACAGGCATGGATACACACATACAATCTTCATTCACCCAAGTAGAAAATAAAATAATGAAGGGAAGGAAAAATTCTAGTTTTTTTTTTTTTTACAAAAGATGAGATTATGCTGAATTGATAAATTTTAGCTTCAGGTAAATGAATTGAAATTATAAATTTTCTTGTTTAACAGTCATTCTAGACAATGAAATATTATAGCATGTGTAAGTCATTGGTTTGTAAGAGAAAGAGATTGCCTAGCCCAAAAGGTAAAGTGTGGGAGGATTGGATGTCTTTGTTGAGACCTACTAAACCTAACAACTGATTAAAAGGCACCCTGAAAAGTATAGAAAAAAGGCCAATAATTAATTACATGAACATTAGTTTATCAATATTCAGAACTTACCAATGTGTTTGTGTAGTTCATATACAAAGAAAACACAAGAATCACGCATTCATTCATTCATTTAATAAGAGTCTTCCACCAAATGCAGTACTAAATGCAAGTGATAAAAATACCAACAAAGAGGTTGCCCTATCCTCAAGGACCTTACATAATTTAAGGGGGTGGGGAAGTAAACAACATTTTTAATGAAGTAGAAAAAATATAAATAATATAGATTAAACACTTAATTAACGATTGTTTCCTAGGACTTTATTATTGTTGTCCCTCAATAGAGGATTTCTGTTTGATCCTATCAGGTATGGTGTAGATGGGCTTCTTTTTTCAGGAGAAGATCCTGGCCTAGATAGCTTTTGAGATGCCTTTAAACTCTGAGAAGGCAATATATCCTTAAAAAAGTGAAATATTTTACATGGGTCCCACCCCCAAATATAATCATTTGAGTTCAAATGGAAATGTCACAATGGAAAGGGTGAAAAGGAATCTCAATGTTGACAGATTAAAGGATAAAATGCTCTTCAGAGGTTTCTGCCCTAGGTAGATTTGCAACCAGGGTTGGGGTGAATATTTGTGACTTGCCACTGAATTGACATTGAAGATGTTCTCCCGAACTGGATAGCTGTATATTGGCTATCTCTCAAGCCTGGAATACCCTCTCTTCTTGCCTCTTCAAATTCTTTGCTTTTTTTGAAACTTCAATGTAATGTTTCCTTCTGCATGAAATGTTTCCTGGTTCCCCCAGTTCCTCATGCTTTCACCTCCAAGATTATTTTGTATTTGCTTTGTTTCTGTTTTGTATGTGTCCTTCTTCTCTAAACTACCTTGTACTTATCTTGAATTTATTCTCTCTATATATGCAAAATTGTGAATGTTGTCTCTCCCATAGTGTGTAAGTTACTTGAGAAGAGGGTTGTTTCACTTTTGTCTTTGCTGTTGTCCAGTCATTTCAATTTTGACTCTTTGTGACCCCATTTGGAGTTTTCTTGGCCAAGATACTGGATTGGTTTGCCATTCCCTTCTCCAGATCATTTTATAAATGAGGTACTGAGCCAAACAGGATTAAATGATTTGCCAAGGTTCACACAGGTAGCAAGTGTGTGAGGCCAGATTTGAACTCAGGAAGATGAGTCCTCCTAATTCCCAGCCCAGTGCTCCATCCACTGCACCACCTAGGCGTCCTTTGTCTTTGATACTGTGCAATTAGCACAGTGTCTGGCATATAGTTGATGCTTAATCAATGTATTCTAGTTAATGGGACTACAGATCCACTTGAGTATCAAAAAAAACCCAAACTTCCTGATGGTGAGCTATAACTACAAGAGGAATAGGGTGCCTCAGGAATCAAAGGCTGCCCCTCAAGAGACGACTTCAGATAAAATCTAGATGAGCCTTTGTTGGTCATATGATAGTGAGGATTTATGGTTTAGTATGGGTTATCTTCCAGGGACTTTGAAGTCCTTTCCAACTTGGAAAGTCTGTCCTTCTTTGATAATTCTGACATAGCTAGGTCCCAATCAGTGCGTGTAATGATTCCTGTGAAGTAGACACACACATTCAAATTCATACTATCTGAAAGTATAATTATATAAAATACTGTAATTTGTTCCAGTCCAGTGTAAATACGGAGTGAGAATTCAAATAATGCAACAACTTCAGGGGATTCATTTTTCACATTAATTGGAGCCTAGCTATAGTCTTTAAAGTTATCTAAGTGGTGTGTGTATGAATGTGTGTATGGGGAACACAAAATAAAACAAAACAAACATGAACTTGAGAGACCTCTTTGAAATGGTTGATCCATTCCAGGTGAGTGAAGATCAGCGTTGGTCATATGCCATATATGATGGGAAAGACACAGTCCTTTAGGGAAGACAAACTCTCCCCAAATGCTCTGTATCTTGTGGAAATGAATATTATAGCTTGGCTACCGCTTTCACATGCAGACTCTCTTCTCTTACAACTGAGTCATGCAAAAATTTCATACTTTTTCTGAATCAAGTTTTCCATTCTTCCTGCTCATTTCCTTGTCCATAGATTTACTTTGCTGGATGTGATCTCAGCAAATAAGATCCATGTCACAGCATAGTGAAGGTCACGTTCCATCCACATCTCTTAAGTGACTTTTGGACAAATGCCCTTTCATAGATTCTACGTAGACTGTCAATCCAATAGTCTAGGAGCCTTCTTCCAGATGGTTGGCCATTACTTGGATACCAATGAAGCAGGAGGGCTATCTACCAATTATTTTCCCTTCTTGCTGCATCATAGGCTCATCAACCTATCCAATCATTTTCTCTCCGATGGCATCTTTTTTCAATATTTCCTTTCCCTGCACAGGCTTTCAGTGGTAACAGCTTCATTACATAAACTCTGGATATTAGTATGATGGAATTTCCCTGGCACTTACAAATTCATTTCTTCCCTATTCTGCTCACAACATTTCTTGATAATTTGCTACTGCAAAGATGATTGTGATATAGATGTATGATTGCAGATGTAAACACACTACAGGCACAAATAAAGTCCCCAGGGGAAAAGCATGCTGTTTCCATACAAATGTTTTGTCTAATAATGAGAGAACAAAGTGAGTGATATTAAATTCTCCAGGAGCTGGGTCAGCAGAATTTTTCCCCCTAAATGGAAGGAAGGGTTTTGACAAACTTGTCATCAGAGTGATTTTGTTGTCGCTGTTTTGAGGAGGGATTCAGTTTTCCTTATTTATAATGATAATAGTCATCATGCCTCTTTGATGAGGAAATGAAATCGTCTTCTTGAGTACCTTACAACTTAGATTCCACAGCTGCTGATGCAGCATTGAGAGTGAGTTTTTAAGAGGATAGCCTCCCTACCAACCTGGTTTTGACAGCCAAATTGCTCATTTCACTCTGCAGTTGCATAAAAGCCTGCTCTGAAGACTTAAAACACATGCATACACACACACACATACACACACACACACACATACACACACACACACTTACACGCGCATGCATGTGCTTTAATCTTATGAAGACTATGGACGCAACTGAAACAAAGTTAGAAGGGCTAAATCTTGAAACATCTCCAGACTCTTCAGCCATAGTGAGAAACCCACATCCCAGATGAAGAATAGCTTTAAGCCTTAGGATGTCTTCAGTGACATCAGGAGATAGCATGTTCTGGTTGACTGTATTTCTTGCTGTAATTTTATGGAAAGGGAAAAAAATGGCCTTCCAAGCAGAATTCAGGAAGACAATGGAGAAAATCTATATGTATATTTACATTTTTGGGGGATGTAAGATGTATCCTTGTTCATTTTTTCTTTCCTTTAATTTTCCAACAACTGTTAATGCATTGATGATAGATGCTGATTCCAGCTACTTTTCATCCCTAAAATTATAACACCTATTCATTTTGGCATCAAACTCCTTGATGAATTTGAATGGGGTATGGAGGGTAGGCCAGGAGGTGTTACTGACCAAATATCAGCTTAGTGTCTCAAAGGTGTCCTGGAAGTTAGCCAAAGGTGTACAAGCCAACAGAGCTTTGGCTGACTGTCAAAACAGTTTGGAAGGAGCTGAAGAGTTGGGGAGTTGGCAGCCCACGACAGGTATGCCTCAGACATGAATGCTATGCAACTTGGAGAAGTATTAAGGACAGAGAAGAATACAAGGTAGTGGTTCAAAGGTACCTGTGAGTGTTTCTCTGAGCTGAAGGATAGGACTTAGATATTTGGGGAATTAATATTTTATGGAGATTCCTCCCCTCTCGCTCAATAGAGCAGATGCCATTGAATCATAGTCTCATAGAAGTGGAATTCATCCAGCTCAACACTTTTATTTTACATATGAGGAAACCGAGGTACAATGAGATTAAATGATCCACCAGGAATCTATACCCATTGTACTTTCCAGTGTTACAATAATGAGCAAGGAAGACAATAGGAGTATGCCCAGGGGCTATAATCTGTGAATTGCCAGTGGTTTGCATTTTAGACTCAGTGTGGGGCTGGCCTCTCCCTAACTTCTGTGAAAGTGGATTAGAAGGTTTAGAATGATACCAGAGTGGTCTCTCTTTAATATGTTGAGTTTTGTTGGTGATGGTCCTTAGACAAGATGGAGTTTTGAATCTAAGCACTTGAATTGTGTTTTTTTTTTTTAGTTTACAACACATGGTTCTACATAATTTGAGATCCAAATTTTCTCCCCTCCCTCCCCCTTCCACCCCAAGACGGCATGGAATCTCATATAACTACCATGTATAACTTCGCATTGAATTAATTTATACACTAGTCGAGTTGTGGAAAAGAATTATGACCAATGGGGTGAATCATGAGAAAGAAGAGACAGAACCAAAAAAAAAACCCAAAAACAAAAACAAAAGAGAAGAAAAAAGGGGAGCATGAAGTGTGCCTCAGTCTGCATTCAAACTTCACAGTTCTTTCTCTAGATGAAGATAGCATTCTCCATCGTGAGTCCCTTGGAGTTGTCCTTGCCCCTTAGGTTGCTGAGAAGAGCGCAGTATGTCAGGGTTGGTCCTCACAGAATCCATATATCTGTGGTTGTGTACAATGTTCTCCTGGCTCTGCTCCGCTCACTCAGCATTATATCATGTAGGTTTTTCCAGATTGTTACGAAGTCCGTATCATCCCCATTTCTTATGGCACAATAGTATTCCATTACTTTCATATACCACAGCTTGTTCAGCCATTCCCCAATTGATGGGCATCCCTTTGATTTCCATTTCTTGGCTACCACAAAAAGAGCCGCTATAAATATCCTTGTACATATGGGTCCTTTTCCCGCTTGTGTGATTTCTTTGGGATACAACCCTAGAAGTGGTATTGCTGGGACAAAGGTTATGAACATTTTTATAGCCCTTTGGGCATAGTTCCAAATTGCTCTCCAAAATGGCTGGATCAGCTCACAACT
Organism: Trichosurus vulpecula; assembly: GCF_011100635.1. NCBI lineage: Eukaryota > Metazoa > Chordata > Mammalia > Diprotodontia > Phalangeridae > Trichosurus > Trichosurus vulpecula. Next base: position 248,888,693 of record NC_050578.1, read on the forward strand.
CCACCAGCAATGTAACAATGTTCCAATTTTCCCACATCCTCTCCAGCATTTGTCATCCTCTTGTTTTGTTATTTTAGCCAATCTGACAGGAGAGATGTGGTATCTAAGAGTTGTTTTGATTTGCATTTTTCTAATCAGTAGTGATCCAGAGCATTTTTTCATATGCCTATAGATAGCTTTAATTTCTTCCTCTGAAAACTGCCTGTTCATATCCTTTGACCATTTCTCAATTGGGGAATGGCTTGTATTCCTATATATTTGGCTCAGTTCCCTGTATATTTTAGAAATGAGGCCTTTATCAGAGAAACTAGTTGCAAAGATTTTCTCCCAATTTTCTGCTTCCCTCCTAATTCTTGTTGCATTGGCTTTTTTTGTACAAAAACCTTTCAATTTAACATAATCAAAATTATCCATTTTGCATTTTGTAATGCTCTCTATCTCTTGTTGGGTCATGAATTCTTTACTTTTCCATAAATCTGATAAGTAAACTATTCCTTGCTTTCCCAAATTACTTATAGTATCAGATTTTACTCCTAAATCATGAACCCATTTTGACTTTATTTTGGTGTATGGTGTGAGATATTGGTCTATGCCCAGTTTCTGCCCTACCATTTTCCAATTTTCCCAACAGTTTTTGTGAAATAGTGAATTATTAGCCCAGAAGCTGGCCTCTTTAGGTTTATCAAAGAGTAGATTGCTAAACTTGCTGATTTCTCCTGCTTGTGTGCCTATCCTATTCCACTGATCCACACGCCTATTTCTTAACCAGTACCAGGCAGTTTTGATGACTGCTGCTCTGTAGTACAGTTTAATATCTGGTATGGCAAGGCCACCTTCTCTAGCATTTCTTTTCATTAATACCCTAGATATTCTAGACCTCTTGTTTTTCCAGATGAATTTTGTTATTCTTTTGGCCAGCTCAGTAAAATAATTTTTTGGTAGTTCGATTGGTATGGCACTGAATAGATAGATTAATTTAGGTAAAATTGTCATTTTTATTATATTAGCTCTGCCTAACCATGAGCAACTGATATTTTTCCATTTATTTAGATCTGATTTTACTCACGTGAAAAGTGTGTCATAGTTATGTTCATATAGGCCCTGGGTTTGTCTTGGCAAATAGACTCCCAAATATTTTATAGTGTCTATAGTATCTTTGAATGGAATTTCTCTTTCTATCTCTTGCTGTTGGGATTTGTCAGTAATGTATAGGAATGCTGAAGATTTATGTGGGTTTATTTTATATCCTGCAACTTTGCTAAAGTTGTTTATTATTTCAAGTAGTTTTTTACTTGATTCTCTAGGATTCTCTAAATAAATCATCATATCATCTGCAAAAAGTGATAATTTAGTTTCTTCTTTTCCTATTCTAATTCCTTCAATTTCTTTTTCTCCTCTTATTGCTACAGCTAAAGTTTCTAGTACCAAATTGAATAATAGGGGTGATAATGGACATCCTTGTTTCACCCCTGATCTTATTGGGAATGTATCTAGCTTATCCCCATTACAGAGAATGCTTGTTGATGGTTTTAGGTAGATACTATTTATAATTTTAAGGAAGGTTCCACTTATTCCTATGCTTTCTAGTGTTTTTAATAGGAATGGGTGTTGTACTTTGTCAAAGGCTTTTTCTGCATCTATTGAGATATGGTTTCTGCTAGTTTTATTGTTGATATGGTCAATTATGCTAATAGTTTTCCTAATATTGAACCAGCCTTGCATTCCTGGAATAAATCCTACCTGGTCATAGTGTATTATTCTCGTGATGATTTGCTGCAATCTTTTTGCTAATATTTTATTTAAAATTTTTGCATCAATATTCATTAGAGAAATTGGTCTATAATTTTCTTTCTCTGTTTTGACTCTACCTGGTTTGGGTATTAGTACCATATTTGTGTCATAAGAAGAATTTGGTAGGACTCCTTCTTCACCTATTTTCCCAAATAGTCTACAAAGTATATGAATTAATTGTTCTTTAAATGTTTGATAGAATTCACCTGTAAAACCATCTAGCCCTGGAGATTTTTTCCTAGGGAGTTCATTGATGGCATGCTCAATTTCTTTTTCTAAGATGGGGTTATTAAGAAATTTTACTTCCTTTTCTGTTAACCTGGGCAGTTTATGTTTTTGTAGATATTCATCCATATCTCTAAGGTTGTCAAATTTATGGGCATACAGTTGGGCAAAATAATTCCTAATTGTTGTTCTGATTTCCTCTTCATTAGAGGTGATCTCACCCTTTTCATTTTTGATACTAGTAATTTGATTTTCTTCTTTCTTTTATTTAATCAAATTGGCCAAAGGTTTATCAATTTTATTGGTTTTTTCATAAAACCAGCTCTTTGTTTTATTTATTAATTCAATAGTTAGATTTATCAAGTTCAGAAAGGGGGAGGTTGAGGTCTCCCAATATTATAGTTTTGCTGTCTATTTCTTCCTGTAACTCCCTTAACCTCTCCTCTAAGAATTTGTATGCCTTACCACTTGGTGCATATATGTTAAGCAATGATATTGCTTCATTGTTTATGGTGCCTTTTAGGAGGATGTAGTGTCCTTCCTTATCTCTTTTAATTAAATCTATCTTTACTTTTGCTTTGTCTCAGATTAGGATTGCTACACCTGCTTTTTTTACTTTAGCTGAGGCACAATATATTTTACTCCAGCCTTTTACCTTTACCCTATGTGTATCCCCCCGTTTCAAATGCGTTTCTTGTAAATAGCATATTGTAGGATTATGGTTTTTAATCCATTCTGCTGTCTGCTTCTGTTTTATGAGAATGTTCATCCCCTGCACATTTAGAGTTATGATTTCTATCTGTGTCTTTTTCTCCATCCTATTTCCCCCTGTTTATGCTTTTATTTCTCCCTTTCCCCTTCTCCTCCTCAACAAAGTTTTGCCTTTGACTGCCGCCTTCCTCAGTTTACCCTCCCTCTTTATTCCCCTCCCTTATCTTACCGTTTCCCACTTGCTACTTCTCCTCTCCCTTCTGACCACCCCCCTCCCTTTTTCCCCCCTTCCCCTCCTACTTCTTGTAGGACAAGTTGGATTTCTAAACTTATTGTTATTCCCTTCTTGAACTAGATCAGATGACAGTAAAACACAAATACTGCTCTTCTCTCTCCCTTCTTTCCCTCTACTATAATATGTTTTTGTGCCACTTCAGTTGGTGTAATTTACCCTTTTCTACTACCTCCTTACTGCTCCTCTCATAGCCCTCCCTTTATATCTCTTACATTTTATATCTTTACATCAGTTAATATACAGGCATTCACAACTTATGTATATCCCTTTCAATTGTCAAAATAGCTGTACCATTCTCAAGACTGACTTATATATGTATATATATACATATACACATGTATACATGTGTGTATATATATACACACATATATACATATACATATATATATATAGATACACATAAAACATACACAAGATGATATAATCCCACATAAAGATGTAAACAACCTGCCTTATTGGTTAATAAGGTTTGTGGGGTTTTTCCCCCAGGTTACCTTTTTATGTCTCTCTTGAGGTTTGTATTTGGAGATCAAATTTTCCATTGAGTTCTGGCCTTTTCATCAGGAAGATCTGGAATTCCCTTATTTCATTGAATGTCCATCACCTTGCTTGAAAAAGTATGCTTAGTTTTGCTGGGTAGTTGATCCTTGGTTGTAGTTCCAGCTCCTTTGCCCTTCGGAATATCATATTCCAATTTCTCCTGTCTTTTTTTTTTATTTAAAAGTATTTTATTTAGCTTTTTAATTTTGAGGTAAAATACTTTTTTCTTTCAACTTCCATAACAAAATACAGAGCTATCAGATACCCCTGGAAAAAATATGTATATTATACATATATTTCTATAACATTACATCATATATATATATAATATATATATGCAAAATTCTGAAGACTTTATAGAAAGTGAAACATCTAAAAGGCACTGCACAATGGAGTTAAGATTACTTACATTTTTATGTACATATACACACTTTATTCTCCTTAAGTGGATACACCTAACCAAGTCACCTTCTGTAAGTGAACATGTCATTCACAAATCCCTGTATCACAATTCTAATCAACTTAAAGAATACGCTTAAAGGACTCAAAACAATTTTCAATTGGTAGTTTTCTTTTTTTTCAAAAAAGAAACTAAAACCAGAACAGTTTTTAAAACAATCAGATTAACATGTTTTCTTTTTAAACCAAAAAGAAAAAAATCAAAACAAACACCATGTAGGATTTGTAAGACAAAAAGTAAAGTTATTCTTGCTTATAAAAAGAACAAAACAAAACAAGAAAAGCCACAAAACATAATTATGGAATAAATAAAAAATAAGGGATAACCAGCCACTGGACTCCACCTGCCAAGTGAGAAGTGAAACCTTGGCTATGGTTTTTGTTAATGCTTCTTAGGTTTTTCTTGGCCCACTGAAGACTAAACTAAGGTATGGTAAGGTAACTCCCTGTGTTAATAAGATGGAGATGAGGGTGGAGTGGGCCTTGGTAAAGTGTGTGTATTTCACCCCTAACCCCCTTAAAAACAGTGAGCTATTTGATGAGGATGGATGCCGTTAAGTCTCTTCTCTACAGGATTTTTTCCTAAGGCTATAAAAGCCCACTGCTCATAAGAACATACTTCATTTGTTAATACAGGTGGATGTTGAAATGTCAACAGATTTAAACTTGTCAAAGTTTAAACATTTGGCACAATGGAATTTGGAAAAATTATAAAGTAACAAACAAACAAAAAACACCCTTGTTTTCATTTCTCCCTCCTCCACCTGCTGCTGCTAGACACTGATGTCCCTGTCCTTGGCTGGGAGGAGTCTGACTTATAACAGGCAGGGCTGAAGTGCTACAAAGAGGTTAGGAAAAGGAGGTTCAAAGTCCCCTCTAGCCCTAGCACCACAACCACGACCTTCCTGAGGACCACTTCTAACATCAGTGACGTCAGCATTGCCTGACAACCTGAGTAAGCCCAAGTTTGGCTCTGAAAAAGGGACCATCCTAATCCCAGCACACAGTGCAATCAATACACTAACAGGCGGAATGGTGATCATAGAAAACAGATTAAACACCAACAGGTTCATAAAGCCAAACAACAATTTTCATGGAGTTGAACATTTTTCTGAGTGTTTTTCAAGTGTGAAATCAGAGAATTTTTGTTCAAACAGAAGCAGCATCTAGGAATTCTGGCACTTGGGTTCTAGGGGGTTAAAGATATGCATTATGGATTTTTTTTTAAAGGCCTCGTGTTATCTATTCCTGAGTTCATACCGACACCTGGTGGCCCTCTCTAGGGGATGTGGATATGGGAAAGGGGGATGGCCAGACAGCCTCCTATATACCAAGTAGCATTGTGCCCCCTTGCCCCAGTCCCAAGCATGCCTTCCAATTCAGAGGTAAGTCAAGGTGCTAAGAGAAGAAAAAACCCACAATAGGTACCAAAGGCAACCTATGGGATGTCACTGCCAAGAACAAGGGTCCCCTTGCAGCCTGGCCAGGGCCTCATTGATCAAGGCTCCTTCCTGAGGAGTGGGAAAGTTCAAGTCACTTAGTGATCTTGATTCAGTTAACCGGGTGCATATAAAATCAGGATGGCTCACTGGGAGATGAATCAAGATGCTGACATTAATCCAAGCCATCCCTGGAAATCTTAAATCCAAATAACACCCACCTGTTCCAACCCTTTTCTTGGCCTTTCATATCTGGTACTCTCCAATAAAAAGTTTTTAAAAGGGAAAAAAACCCATTTTAAACACATCATCATACTATATACAGCTGAGTTAGGGTGGGGTGGAGCTAAGCTTTTCCATGCTTCTCAAATCCTTATTACCATCTTCTTTAACCACCCCTGCAACATTGTCCCAAGTTGATCTAACCTCATAGTAGTGTAACTTCAGTTCATACACACAGCTACTCAATTTTCCCTTTCAGTCATTGGCTTTTCTTACTGGTCTTTGCCTTATTTTCCTGGCTTTGCAAAATATAGACTTCTTACTCCTTTGGAGGAGCCACTGAAAACATTCTCCAACGTGGGGAAAAAATACTTCTCACTGGAATTTGGAATATAGGCTAGGCTAATCAATGCATCACAATGAGAACCAAAACTACTCTAGATAATGGGCACATGGCAAATATTTTATAGTTACACTGGGATCTCTTGTCTTTTAATGTGGAAGCTGAGAGATCCTGCGTGATCCTGACTGTAGTTCCACGATATTTGAATTGCTTCTTTTTGGCTGCTTGAAGTATTTTCTCCTTGAGTTTATAGTTCTGAAATTTGGCTATAATATTTCTTGGTGTTTTCAGTTTGGGATCTCTTTCAGGGGGTAATCGGTGAATTCTTTCAATGACTATTTTGCCCTCTGGTTCTAGGACCTCTGGGCAGTTGTCTTTGATAATTTCTTCGAAGATACTGTCAAGGCTCCTTTTTTCATCGTGGATTTCCGGTAGACCAATAACTCTTAAATTGTCTCTCCTGGATCTGTTTTCCAGGTCAGTTGTTTTGCCAATCAGATATTTCACATTATTTTCTATTTTTTCATTCTTTACATTTTGTTTTACTACTTCTTGGTGCCTCATAGATTCATTAGCTTCCACTTGCTCAACTCTAATTTTTAATGAGTTAGTGTTTTCATTTTGTTTTTGAGTCTCCTTTTCCATTTGGTTGATTTTACCTCTCAGGGTGTCATTTTCTCTCTTTAGATTCTGTATCTCCGTAGCCATTTCACCAATCTTATTCTTTAGGGACTTGATTTCGTCTTCTTTTAGCTCCCTAATTTGGTTTTTAAAATCCTCCTTTAGCTCTTCCAGCCATTCTGGAGACCAGTTCATATTACTTTTTGAGGTATCAGACACGTCTATAGTGTCATTGTCATCCTCTTCCATATCGATATTTTGATCCTGCCTGTCTCCATAAAAAGAATCTATTGTCCTCGGTTTTTTTGTATTCTTCTTCATGTTTGTTGTTTTCCCTTTTGCTGGCATTACAACGAATTTCTATCTTTGGGTTCTCTGTCCCAGCTTTCTTATTCTGGGGGTTGTGAGTCTAGAATTATAACCTGGCATCTCACTCCCTATGAGTGCTCTCCAGCACTTGCTTTTCAGCAATGGTCTCAGCTGTTTATTGTTTGAACTGATGACTGGCGCTTCCCCTGGGGGAGCAAGGTTATGTCTGGGCTCCCGGTGTTGACCCCTGCTGACTCTGCCCCTCTGGGACTAATGAGCTTCTAGTATTTGTCCTGTGAGGCACCACTACTTTCTCCTCTGTTTCAGTTCTCTTTTTTTTTTTTTTCGAGGAATTCTCTGGGTGAGGGGGGGGAAGGATTAGAGCCTTTTACTTGGCCATTGAGTCTTCCGGAAGTTCAAGAAGCCGAGTTCCTGGGTTTTGCAAGCGTCAGGAGTGGGTGTTTTCACGGCCGGTGGCGTTGCGCTGCCTCTTGTCGCTTCCACAGACTGCCGTCCTGTGTTGGGAGTCCTGGGGATCTCCTCCGGTTTCGGGCGCCCAGCTTTCTCCCCGCCTGTCTCCCACGTGGATTTCCCCGCCGGCCATTTCCGCTTTGGTCTGGAGCAGCTCCACAGCCGAGCACTCTCCGAGCCTACAGGATTGTGTCTTCAGCCTTTCAGACTCTCCCGGCTCGGAAATTGGCCCCACGCAGACTGCTCGCGGTTTTTGACTCTCTCAAATCTGTTCAAATTCACTTTTTTACGGGAATCTGACAGACCTTGTGAGAGAGCTCCGGTAAGACTCTGCCTTCATGCGGCCATCTTGGCTCCGCCCTCTGAATTGTGTTTCTTAAACAAGTGAGTTTGGGGCTTAACTATCCACTAAATACTTGGGTGTTACTTGGTGTAGGAATAACCTGGGTGGTGATTATTTATATTATTTCTTTTTTTTCCTTTTTATAGTTATAAGTAAATAATTATATAAAATTAAGTCATACTTGCTTAAACGAATGCCATTGAGGCAACAGCAGGGAAGGGTAGAGAGGGGAGTTTTCCTGAAGGGCTGGGGTATAATAAGGTATACTTAACTAATTGGGTAAATTGGTAAATTCACACACACACACACACACACACACAGACACACACACACACACTGCTCCCCAAAACTAATGAGGATATGCAATACCATCTATAAAAAGGTACAAAGCTGAAGCTATAGTTAGCAAAAAAATGTGGTATTTAGTAGGTATGCATAGCAGAGGGTAATCATTTGCTCTATAGCAAACATTAAGTTCAGGTACCTGAGTGGCAGCACTGCCTCCTGGTCAAATTTATACTTGCTTAAGAACTGGAAACAAAATCCATGGCCATTTATTGGGGTTAGCTATTAAAAATGGTACATGAATGTAATGTTCTATTTTTATCCTGTAATAAATTGTGAATATGAAGACTCCAGAGAAGTGTGATCTCACATAAATGAGCTAATGCAAATTAAAGTAACAGAACCAGGAAAACAATACATATGATGACAACAGCAATGATAAACAAACAACAAAATAAAAACTCAACTCTGTGTAATTAAAATGATTAAGTTTAGTCCTAGATTAGAGGTGAGAAAATATACCTCCCTCCTTTTTTGCTGAGGTATGGCATTGCACATATTTTCAATAGATAGGTTACTTAATTTTTTTCTTCTCTTTTTTGTTCCTATGTCACAAGGGATTGTTTGTTATGGATGAAAGAAAGAATATGTTTTATAAATAAAGGTGATATAAATAAAAACATTTCAACATTTTTAAATCATATTTTTATACTTGGATGCTCCTCTTGAAGGGAAGAAGAAGAGGTCTGGACATCCAATAGTGGGAAGCCACTACGAGTTTTGTTACCCTCTTTATGCGGTGTTGTTCATAAATTGGTGCATTATTCAGAAGCCTTTAGCTCTGATGGAAAGTTGACTAGGGTAAAATTATATTCACTTTTTTCAACTCTGCCCATAAGAGGGACAGAAAGAAAGTGAGTCTTCTTTCTTTTGGTCTCAGGCCATCATTTCCCAAACCTTTATCTTCATGGTAATATGTTTGGGGAAAGCAAGGCTCTGGTGTGAATGCTGATTAATGTCCTTATGGTGAGGGCCTTCCTGGTCTAAAGCAAACATGTGTGAGGGGCTTCCTACTGGCTCATATTAGCTTGACACAAAATGATGTGAGTGCATTAGGCCCTGCAGCATTGCCCAGGCACAGCCAAAATAAAGCAGCACCAGCCATGAATCAAGAGTATAACCAGCTTGCATCTGTCAGAGGAAATCTCTCATGTGCGTCACTCAGAATGGAGTAGCCTGGTGATGCAGCAGGGGTGAGCAGATGAGAGGACTCTTCCCTGCTTTGCACAAGGAGACTGTCATCCTTGTTTATCACAGCCCAGACAAGGGAGTTTGGTATTGTGGTTTCTCTCTGAAATCCTGCTGAGTGATCTGTTAAAAAGCAAGATAGGGGCCCCACCATTTGAAGGAGCCCCCCTGCCTGTCAATTGCTATTTTCCTAGCAATTGGGCATCCTGCCAGTCAGAGATGTTGGGGGTGAATAGAGCAAGAAATGAAAAAGACATGAAGGCACCCGTGGCTCCAAGCAGGGCACCCTGCTTACAGCTAAGTCAGGGATGTTGTTCCTCTGTGATGTATGTTTACCATTTGGGACATGCTCCATTTAATATTTAAACTCCAGGCTGGCTAGGTTAGAGGATGAACAGCAAGGTTGTACAGGATGCCATCGGTGCTTGCTAGGACTCTGATACGGCAGAGAACCTTTTGTAAAGCCACAGGGCAATGTTGGTATGAATTATTCAGGTCCCCAAATAGACAGCAGGGGTAATTGAACATTCCTCAAGGACCAGGGTGGGAAAAGTCAGGGAAAGTGGTGATAGGAAATTCTAGGGAAGGAGGTCATTCGAGTAAGATTAAACTCACCTCCTCTCACCTTAATCTCTCCTTCCTAGTAGGAAATGGAGTAAAAACCTCTCTTCAACCGAAGAGGATGTTGTCTCATACCTGAAAGAGGCTTTGGGCTGCTGCATGTAGGACTGTTTGTTTGGAAGAATAAATCTCTGACCACAGGGAAATCATTCTGGCAGATTAACGGACACTGCTCTGTGTTACTGTAGCAAAATGGAAGATAAACTTATCTTCCGATACAGATGGCTGCCGAAGGGATGAGACATAATGGGCTGCTGGATGTGAATTACCTATACCTTCTCATCTGGACACCAAAATGCCACGGACCCCAGTAGTGATAATTGAAATGAACTTTATAGGAATGTATTGTCCCATTATGCGTGGCCTGGCAGAACTGCCACATATTTCCAAAATAATTTAAGGTTCAGGCTTAATTGCTGCTCTCCTATTCTTTTTGGCCTATCTTTATAGGTAACAGCCTTAGTATTTTGTGGCTCAAGAAATTGGTCAAATTCACTCTTCCCGAACCTAGGTTTGGGAATTTATGGTTGGTATAAAATTACATCCACTTATTTACCACTGCTTAATTCTAGTTCAACATCCCATCAGGGAGAACTTGCGGCACAGAATTCCTTTTATTTAAAAAACCAAACCAAACCAAACCCTGGATAACCATATGGGATAGAGACCAATTACTCTACATATTAAAATGATATATAAATTAATTTTTCCTCTTTCAGTTTAACATAGCCACAGACACTTAATAAACATTCATTCTTCATTACTTTGGTAATCCACTTTAAACTGTTATTTGCATGATTCATTTTAAGCATATAGTTGAGAAGGTTGATGAATTATGAGCTAAATGGCTTTCCTTAAAGGCTTGAGTCCAGGCCCTTGTTTATATGCCTTAGAGATAAGGTAGGCCATCTGGAAGAGGAATATACATTTATATTTTGAAGGTTTGGTCTGCGTATTTCCATTTTTTAGGCCCTTACACTTCAGTTTCCTTCATTCCGAGCTCATATTGGCCTGATCAACCAGTCAGACACACTGAATCTCGACTCAAGCATAGTGATACCATTTTGGTCCTCTTCAAGAATGAAGGACAACCACCACCACTCATAAAATGCATAGGAGGGTGATGAAAGCATAGAATTTAAGACAGGTGAGACCTCAGAGCAGGAGTTCTTAAGCATAAACCCTTTGTAGGTATTGATTTAGGGGGAACAGGTCTGTGAATCTGAATAGAAAAAAATACATTTTTAATGAAATCTCTATCTTAAATTTACCATTTCCTTTAATTATTTAAAAACTTATTCTTGAGAAGGGATCTGCATGGCTGGACCAGATTGCTAAAAGGGTCCATAATGCACACAAAAAAGATGAAGAACACCTACCTTAGAGATCCTCTATTCCAACAATGTGTATCATATGGGGAAACTGAAACACAGAGGGACGTGACAAGGTCACAGAATGAGATATTTTCTGACCCCAAATCCAGAACCAGTCTCCACCTGATTTCTAAAGCTCTTGCTGGTGCTAAAATATTGTGAATGATATTCACTTTCATGAAGAGTTTAAGTGCTACTTCAGCTCTTGGTCTCTTCTTTCTCCTCTGAGAGTAAGCAGTGTAAAATTGTGGCAAGTGTGTCGATACTGGAGACAATCTCCTATAGTTACCTGCACTGTGCTTTTGAACAAATCACTTCCCTTCTCTGGGAGTCAGTTTTGTCATGTATAAAAATGAAGGGGTTGGATTAGATTTTCTTTGAGGTCACTTCTAATGTGGAATCTCTGAACCTATGAACTCTACTAATGCATATGGGACAGTTAGGTGGAGCAGTGGCTAGCGTGCTGGGCTTGGAGTCAAGAAGACTCATCCTCCTGAGTTCAAATGTGATCTCAGATACTTACTAGCTGTGTGATCCTGGGCAAGTCACTTAACCCCATTTGCCTCAGTTTCCTCCTCTGTAAAATGAGCTGGAGAAGGAAATGGCAAACTACTCCAGAATTTTTGCCAAGAAAACCCCAAATAGAGCCAAAAAGATTTGGACATGACTGAAAATGACTGAACAACAAAAATGCACATACAACTATGCTGCGTCACCTACCTAGATGACTCATTGCTAAATAGTTGTTGGTTTTAACTAGATAACTACATTATAATCTGTTTGGGGGTGGGGACCATGTTTTATACAAGAAGGCAAATACCTACAATTGGATCATCTTTCAAAAAACTCATACGTAAGTCGGTTGTTTTTAGTTTAAAGAAGACTTGACCATAAAACCATCATAATAAACCATGGTTAAATTACCAATTGAACCCACATGGCCTGATTGAATCTATAATGTACCTTAAATACCGAACCCTATAAAGATCCATCAAAAATGATACTGTTCACATAGTATAAAATAAGAAATCAAAAGAATACTGTTTGATTAAGTGTTAGCTCTCATAGGCTCTGAGAACCCTAACCCCCCTCCCTCTCTAAGGAGTCAGGTGCCCAAATAAGGCCACAACTGCCCTTCAGCATCCTGGATATAGCTCTAAGGAAGGCTTAGGGTTATTCTTCTCAAATACCATTGACTCAGGCCCCTATTCCAATGTGTTCTCCCCAATACCATATTAACTGTGCACCCTGGTTTCATATAATGAATAAAATATGGAGTTTCCTTTTGCTTAATTCTTAGATACTTGTGATCAAGGATGGAAATGTATTCATTGAACCAGGATAAGAAGACATTGGAAGCTTGGGAAGATTCTGAGAGAGCTTTGGGATACTCTACAAATGAGGATTAGAAGTTGGCAAAATAATTATTTATTAAGCACTTACTGTGTTCCAGATACTGTGATGGTGAAGTGAAATGTATTTTGACATCCTTAAAGTACTATATACACGGGGCTTATTGTTATTATCATCAGAATGAGGATGACCATGGTGTGGTTGTTGCTGTTTTGCTGTTGTTTTTGTACTCCTGTTAAGGAAAATACAACATAGCCGTCAACAAGCATTCATTGAGTATGTCCTAAGCCAGGAACAATGCTAGGCAACTTGGAGCGGATGACAAAAAGAAGCACCTTTGCCCTCCAGGAGTTTATGTTTTAGAGGAAGAGTCAACCTATAGTCTCATAGAATTGCTTGGGGATATCATGATGTTAGAGAGACTTGTCAGTGATTGAATACCCAGCCAGCCTATGTCTAAGGTGTGACTGGGAAGTATGTGAACCATGTTTGGAGGCTAGCTTTCTATATGCTATGGTTTCTTCAGAGCTCACGCTGTCTTCTACCTTCTTAACTATTCTGCTTACAAGTGTCCTACTTCCTTCCCTAAACTACTTTGTATTAAAAAAAAGTCTTCTCACTGTCCTTATAAATGTTCATATTGTCTTTCCTGAGAGAATTCAAGCACTTTCAGAGCAGTGGATATTTCATTTTTGTGTCTGCATCTAGCACAGGGCCTGGTACATTGTTAGGCAAATACATACTGATTAACTGAATAAATGTTGTGTGGATTTTATACAGGTTGATAAATTAACTGCTTTTAGTTGTTGAACAAAAGTATTAGGATATAAATTCAACTTATATAGGCTCCCTTATGAGGCCGTGAAATGGTAGAGTGGATAGAGTGCTGGGCCTTGAGTCAGTAAGACCTGAGGTTAAATCTGGCTTCAGATACTTAATGGCGGTGTGACCCTGGACAAGTCACTTAACCTCTGTTTGTCTCAGTTTCCTCAACTGTAAATTGGGGTAATAACACCATCTACCTCACAGAGTTGTAAAGATCAACTGGGATATTTTTAAAGTGTTTAGTACAGAGCCTGACATAGTAAGCATTATGTAAATACTTATTTCCTTCCCTCCATTTCCCCTTGAAAACATACTCAAGACAATGCCTGTAGCAGATGGGATGATAGGTACTTCATCCTTTGCCCATATCACTTTGATTTTGTCTCTAAGGTCTTTATATTTTGAAAGCTTTCTTGTTTGGCCCAGCTTACAGATTATGAATCCTTGATATAACTGTATCTATTAAAGTTATTGCTAAGGATTTAAAAAAAATATATCAATAGATGAATGTAGGCCATAGTCCTATGGTACCAATCCTGCCTCATATACTTAATGGCTGTGTTGTTCTGGGGAAGTCACTAAGCTTCTCTTGGCCTAAATTCTTTTTCTATAGAATGAGGCAGTTGGATTATTTTAAGATAATGGCCTCCATCCAGTACGTTTTGGTTCTTGAATTATCAAGGATATTCTAAGGTCTGTATTTATAGTCTAGAGATTTGCCATCTGTTATTTCAAGAAAGAGAGTGAGCCTCAGATATATAATTATAGACACAACTTTGGATTTTGCTAGAGTCATAGAATCAAAAATCTAGAGGTAGAAGGGACTTCAGAAAAGATCTAGTCTATTCTTCTCATCTTATTGTAGAAGAAACAGCTGTAGGGATGGTAAGTGACTTGTCCAAGGTCACATGTGTCAGAGATAGTATTCAATTCAGGCAGTCCCTAGTGATGTGTTACATGACTTCTGTCATTTCCTTGTATAATTTACATTGATCTCTACTTGTAGATTCCTTAAAGACTACAATGTTGTAATTTATGAGGTCAATGTCATGTGCTGAATTGTCACAGTAGATCCCTCTGTTTCTATTAACAAATCTCCATGACAGCTTTTTGTTTGGCATGTTGATAGCTGAGCTCATGGGTATGCTGATTCTGTTCTTGGATCTTAGCTGTTTCAGAGGTAAACTACTTTCAGCAACATTTGACATCTGCTGGTGTATACTAGTTGCCATTCTTTAATTAATTTTTGGTGAAGTGATGCCTACTTGTTTCAAAAATATTTCTGATCTGTTTATCACAATTTCTAAGAATGTCTATTGATGTTTTTTGGGAGGAGTAAGTCTTAATTTTTCTATACCTGTCTTGGGTGAAAGGTCTGGGATTTTGAGACCATCAAGTAGATTTCTGTGAGGATACGTTCCAAATTCATTATGCCCAATTTTGCAACATCAAAAGTATGTATTAAGGATATTATGGTGTTAAATGGAATAAATGAATTGAATTGGGCATACAACTAAAAAAATCGAAATGTAATAAATAAGAAAAACTCCAACTAAATCTTAAATCAGAAAAATTTTAAAAATGAGTAATACTATTGAAATAAAAAAAGAAAGAGATTGAGCAGATAGAAAAAGCTAAGATCTGCATTTTACAACTAATTACATAACTCACTAACTATCCTTACTTTTAGAAATGAGGAAAACAAGATTGCTGCTATTAAAAATGAAAATAAAAAATTCAAAATAAAGAAATAAAATATTTTTTAAATCCTTTTCCCGAATTGTCTGTCAATAAAACTTACAGCTTAATGGACATAGTTAAATATTTATAAAAATTACAAATTGTTCAGATTAACAGGAAAAAAATGAAACTGAGCTTTTTATATAACCCAATCTCAGGAAAAAGAAATTAGATAAAAAGGCAAATAACCATTTAAAACTACCTTTTAATTTCTCGATAAAGCTAGTCTATTCACATACTAAGAGTATCTTTGATGAATATGTTCTTCTGTTCAAACACATTATCTGATTAGTTTCTCTCTTTATCCCAGTTAATAAGTTTTAAATGTGTAATGCTCCCTGGATTCATTCCTTTCTCTTTGTTCCCTCTATCACTCTGGTACAAGTGTTCATAGTTTTCTGATTCCTAATAAATTTTCCCCACTTTCCTTTTTCTCTTCCACCCTTCTTTCATAAGCATATTTTAAAATCACAGATCACAGGTGTAGAGTGGAAAGGAATCCTAGAGGTCCATATCAACCAAAGACTTGATCATATAGATGAGGAGACCCAGGAAAGTCGAAGGACTTGCCTAAGCTCACCAAAGTAAACAGAGGTAGAGTTGGTATTTGAACTGTGGTTTTTGGATTCTAAACTCATTAGTTCTTCCATTACTGTGATGCCTCTCCTGTCATTCTCCTCCTCTGGAATATTCAGTGGCTCCCCACTTCCAGATGAGTAAAGTTCAGACTCTTTTGTCTAAAATTGAAGGCCCTATAAATTGTGATATTCTACTTCTCCAGCCATAATGTATGTTCCTCTTGCACACCCCCATATGTACACTCTATGATCCAATAACTCTTAACTTCACTCTACTCCCTGGACATTCTCAATGCTCTTCCATTTTTGTGCAAAACTAGTATTTCCAATGCCTGAAACAGAAACTAGAGAAGGCACAAAACTTAGGTTAAACATAATTCTTCCTCTCTTGGATTTTATGGTCTATGAAGGGGATAAGAATATTATATTTTGAGAACATAAGAGGAGGGAAAAGGGAAAGCAAGAAAGAAAAGTGAAAAATATGAAAATTTCGGGGTCCATCTTAGCTAATCAATCAACCTTAGTATAACAGCCTTTAGATTAATTCTTGGATAGCACATTCACTAATAGGGGCTCTTAAGATTGCTTGTTTTTTATGGGACATTTGCTAGTATATTTTCCATTCACTTGTGGTTGGGGGAGGGAGGGACTTTTAAGAGTGTTTTATGTAGGCCCTGAAGCTGTCAAACAAGAGAAGCATTTTTCATAACGTAAATTCCTCTAGGAAATTCCTGGTTAGTCTACACCAGGAGAAAAATGATATACATACTGCATGAATTTATGGAATCATATTTGTTTGTACACATTGGATAATCAAATACAGAGCCAGAGCTATATTACAGAAAAACTGTTTTCATGCACTTAGATGCCTTAAATTAAGTCCAAACAACTTCAAGGTGCAGGTGGGAATATGACTATTATTACTTTCTGTTTGCTGCAAGAAGAACATGGTTTGGTTAGAAAATGGCTGACAGGGATTTTGTAGATTTCTCACTTTTGATTTTTTGGAGGGTGGGGGTGGGGCAGAAAGGCACTTCTTATTATCACCATCATTTCTGATATACAACAACAGTGACAAAGATGAAGGTGATGATGATGATGATGATAATGACTAGTATTTGTATAGTGCTTTTAGATCTAAAAAATAATTTGAAAATTGCTTAAAAAATCACATTTGATCTTCAACAAACTTGTAAGGTAGATGCTGCCCATTTTATAGATCAGAACACCAATGCAAACAGAAGTAGACATCTTGAAACCTAAAACAAAATTCAATAGTTCTCATTCTCCCCTCCCTTTTTATCTTTTTCTTTACAATGTCTAAAACTAAACTTGAAGGCAGAAGACTTGGGCACCCCAATTGTACCATTTAAAATTTTTATAACATTGACCTATAGATACATGGCACTTTTTTCATCTTCAGAATGAGGATAACATTCCTTTCAGCCCCTACATCCATGAGTCTTTGCAAGTGTCAAAGGAGATTGGAAGGCAGCAAAGAATATTTAAAAAAATTATGATAGATAGGGAGTCAGTAGATCAGAAGACCAGGAATTGAACATTTCCCCTGCTAGCTGTGGGATCTTTATGGAATCCTTTCATTTTTCTGATCTTCATTTCCTTCATTTAGAATAGGAAGGAGGTAGCCTAGATGACATCTAAGACACCTTGCAGGTCTAAACCTATGGTATCTGGAAAGGGGCTCCATAACCATAAGTTGTCAGATAAATATAATTAATCATTTCCCTAAGATAATGCCTTTCTAAATTTTGGCATCCTTAGGACTAGCACTTGATAGGTGCTTAAAAAAGAATCGTTGTTCAACTGAATTTCCAGGATCACATGATAATATTTATTTGATTTTTTTTTTTAAAAAGAGTAATTGTTGATCCTCAACTAACAATTTTGTGCCATTGACCATAGTCTAAAGATAAAGCTCCATGGTATAGAGGAAAGAACATTGGTGCTGAAGATGGAATTCACCTGTGTTCTAATACCAATCCAGATATTTATTATTTCTGAGACATTGGAAAAATCAATTTCCCTTTCTAGGCCTAAGTTTCTTCACCTGTAAAATGAGGACATTGGATTAGATAACTTCTGAGATAACTCTCAGCTTTTCATCTATCACTCTTTACCTGGAATCATAGATTTGAAATTGGAAAGAGCTTTAGAGGCCAATCTACTCTGTTTTACAGATAAGCATACTAAAGTAGTAAGAGGAACAGAGATTTATAGGATTATAGCATCCTAGATTTAGAGATGGAAAGGACCTTAGAGGCCATTCAATCTAATCTTCTCATTTTAGTGGTGAGAAAACTGAGCCTAAGAGAGGTTCTATGACGTGGCAAGGATCATTCCACTAGTAAGTGTGTGAGGAAGGATTTCAACCCATATCACCCACCCTAACTCTGCGTCTGTCATTGTATTCGTTGCTTTGCATTACTCTCCCATCTACAACCTATTCCAACCTCAGCAATAAATCATGTGAAGCAAAAATTAACAAGTAGATAAATAAATGATCAAAGCAAGTGACCTTCAGTAAAGGGTTAACAAATTAGGCAGAGTCGGAATGAAATCTCCCCAGACTCAGCCACCAAGAGGTCGCTGAGGCAATAACCTTTTGTTTCTTGTTTCTGTCATTGTTGAATGTGATGATTTCATAAACTTATATATAGCTCCCAAATACTCTCCCTCCACACTGAAGCAAGGCCATTTGTCAACCCCGAGGACACTGTCAAGAGAAAATAAGGAAAGTCAACTGAAGTAATGCTATAGATATACTCTTTGACGTTGCAAGATGTAAAACATTGTTCAGGCAAAAAGAAAGCATCAAGTTGCCTGCCTTCTATTTCCTCCTCCTCCCCAAACTCCCCAATTCTAGATCTCAACTCCTGGAAAATCACACAACTGAGCCTTGATGGAGTGTATGAAGTCAAAAATTTCCAAAATTTCCAGAGCAATAGAAAGAAACACAAACTCTTTCTTGATAGGAAATATTCCCAGAGAATTAAGAAAAGCCCCATTACCAGGAAAATTAAATTCATTTAATACATCTGAAAACTTGTGATTTGCATATCATTTGTGTCTAACATTAATCTTAATGAATGCTTATGAAGCACTTGGATGAAAGGCCTTATAAGAAGTAATAATAAAGTGTAAAGTATTGTTATGCAAATATGTATATTGAAGTCTATAATGGTTTGTTGAACTTACCATCAATGATTTAATTTTCTCCTCATAAAAGAAAATAATGGAAAGCTCTATGGCTTAGTGAAAAGAACCCAAGGTCTTGAGTCAGTAGAGCTGAATTTGAATAATTAGAAGGTGAGCTCTTAGAGAAAAGAGGCAGATTTAAAAAAATGGCCTTTCTTTATATCCTAAGCATGTAACACAGGTACTGGCATAAAGTGGGCACTTAATAAATGCTTGTTGACTTGATTTGGTTCCCCAGCTCTTCTGCCAACTAGTGGAATGATGTTAGATAAGTCACTTTCCTTCCTTTGTTTTCATTTTCCTTATTTGTAAGGCAGAATGACACACTGGAAAGAAAGCCGGATATTTATTATCACTGGACATGGGTTCAATTCCTGGCCTTGCTTCTTGATTCCTGTCTTGGAGAAGCCACTCCATCCCTTGAGCTCCAGTGCTTTCTTCTTAAAAAAAAATGTGAAAGATTAGACTCCAGTTTCCAAGGTTCCTTCCAGATCTCTATCTCTGATCCTATCATTGTTGGATATGTAAAATGAGGAGGTTGGAATAGCTGAAGGCCTCTTTTAACCTGGAACCCATTTATTTATTTAAAAAAAATAAGTAACTGTAGCTTGATGCAAGTATTTCATTTGTGATCATATATTTTATTTTATGAGTTTAAAACATTGTTCTGAGAAGGGGGTCTATAGGTTTCACCATCCTACCAAAAGGGTTCATGACTGAAAAAGGGTCAAGAAGCCCTGGACTAGATGATTTACAAGGTCTTTTCCTGATCTAGAATATGGGAAAAAGAAAGTGTATATTGGACTAAATCAAGGCTGTCCAACTTTAGGTTATCTTAGGGCCGCATTAAAATAAAATGATTATTCAAGAACCGCAGCTAGAATAAAAAATATAGTACAGTAATAGAAAGTGGGGGAACGGGCGTCATCAATACAACAGGCAAAGGCGTGAAGCATGAATGCAAACACAAAACAACAAAGGCAGAACACAATAGTATAAAGGTAGGTGCATACTGACTAGTCTGCATCACACAGAGGGAATGCATCCTATAGATCAATTTAAACTTCCGTGCGATATGTTCCATCTGTAATACTGCTCAAAAACACCAAAGAAAATTAACATCAATGAGATTATTTATTAGTAATGGAATTAAAAAACATAATACGTATTCCATTTAAATTATTATTTTATTTTTTCACTTGTGAAAATTAAAACCCACAGGCATTGTGGGCAGCATGCCGTCCAAGGGCTGTATTTTGGACAGCCCTGGACTAAATGATCTGTAAAGAATCTAGTGAATCTCCACATTGTATACAACATGATACACACACACACACACACATTTATATATATATATATATATATATCAATATATGATTAATTCTTGATTTCATAGGTCACTTACAGAAAGATGATCAGGGATAAGGTTCCCATTTGAGTCAGGGTGGAATTGTGAGAACAAATTAGCCAGAAATATAATTGTGGTTTGTTATTATCTTCACTCAATTCATTCAGTTAGCATTTATTATGCAGTTAACTATGTGGGGGGAAGGTTAAAGATAAAAAAAAAATATTACTTCCTTCAAAGAGATTATGCTTTTTT
Organism: Trichosurus vulpecula; assembly: GCF_011100635.1. Classification (NCBI taxonomy): domain Eukaryota; kingdom Metazoa; phylum Chordata; class Mammalia; order Diprotodontia; family Phalangeridae; genus Trichosurus; species Trichosurus vulpecula. The sequence goes on from NC_050578.1 coordinate 248,909,304, forward strand.
AAGAAAATAATACACACATACGCAAATAAATATGCTATACATGTGAGCATGACAAAAGTTGGTGTTATCAGAGAGGGCTTTAGGGAGGAGGTGAGATTTGATATGCATATTGAAGTATGAGAAGCATATAAGAAGGCAGAGATGAATAAGGATTGGATTCAAATTCTACCTGTGGTTCTTCTGCTTCTATGACTTTGGGAAAGTTTCTAAACTTCTCTGCACACTGGTTTCATCCACTATAAAAATAAGAAGATTGGATTTGATGTGTTCTGAAGTCTCTTCTAACTCCAAATCTATGATTTTCTATTTGTGTGTGTATTTGTGTTCACTGTATTATGAGTATATATATATATATATATATATATATATATATATATATATATATACGTACGGGGGGATTTCTTATATACTCTTTGTTTCTAATATGGATTATTGTACACAGATACCTTGTTTTAAGCAAATGGAATATGATGGAAATTTATATGTATATGTGGTTTTCTTTAATACTTAGAGGTATTGCTTTGCATTTTTGAAAGGACAGACAGAGGATGGAAAAGTGAGAGTGAATGAAGCCATAATTTTAGTCCTACATGGCTAGATAAAAATGTAGATCTTTTAAGAACATCAAAGGTTTTGTTTTCATTTTCCTTTATAACATGTGTGGCTTTATAAGGTTTTATAACAGGTGTTATTATTAAAGTCCATTCCAAATTTAAACATCACTTTGCTCAGAGGTAACAATGTCCATATACATCATATGGTTTTTCAAATTTTTTAATATAAAAGTTGATTTCTCTACCCTGTGCTACTTGGGCACATAAACTTCCAATTCTAAATACTAATGATGGATCCTCACATAGCATTTAAAGGCTTATCATACCATTCAGCTCATTTAATCCTGATAAAGAAAATCTGAAACAGATACTTTTTCCAACTATTACAATTGTGTTTTATAAATGAAGAAACTAAGGCACAAAGACATTAAATGATTTCCCCCTGATTATACACATGAGTAAAAGTAAAATATATCAAATAAACACTTGTTGAGCACCGACTATGTTCCAGATATAACAATCAGCTGGCTGCTCAAATGCCAAATGTGTTCTTGCCCAAAAGATTGTTTTGTGGAGAAATCACACAGGGCAAGTGTTCACATGGTGGTCAGAAAAAAAGTAATACAAGGTCTCTCTTAAGAACTTTGGAATTGATTATGTGACACAGGAGATGCTGCCACAGGACCAGCCAGCATGGCATTCCGTCATAAGAGAAGGTGCTGTGCTCTATGAGCAAAGCAGAAGCGAGATGAGCAGATGTAGAGAATCCACCTTAAATGTTAACATCATTATTTGTGCCCAACCTGTGCTAGAGCATTCCGAGCTCCTATTGGTCTGATCAGCCACAGTCAGACACATTGTAACTTGACTCATAGTGATGTCATTTTGGTCCTCTTTTAGAACGAAGGACAACAACCATGTTCCAGGCACTGAGTATACAAAAAAAAAAAGAAATAAAACACTCCCTTCCCTCAAGGAGACTATTTTTGATCTATAGTAACAAAATTCCAACCCAAGAGTTTCCTATGACCAAGTCTGGAATTTTTATACTTTATCACCTCACCTCTTGAAAGACCAATGACTCACCAGTAATAGTGCTACAAATCTGTGTATTGTTGATGAAAATGGGGAGATCTTTCCCATCAATTAATGGGTCTATGTGACCTACCTGAGTCACATGGAAGCCTGAGTCACAGGAGCTGTGGTGGGAGGAGTTTGCAGAATGGGTGGAGCAGGAAAGGGTGGAACAGGAAGTGAGACAGAGCAGTCAGAGCTGGGAGAAAGAGAGCAGGCAGAGCAGCCAGTGTGAGTAAGAGAGGGAGTGATTTTGCTTAAGGGAGTTTGTTTTGTGAGGAGGCCTGACTGACGGAAGGCTTGGGGATGGTTGTGCTGCCTGCATTGGTAATGTGTATAGACTTCTTGGTTACCATGATGCATTTCTTTATCACTATGATGATTTGGCTTTCTAGTGTTTGAATAAATGTTTTGGTTTCATCTTCCATGGAGAGAGTCTGTTATATTTCGCTATTCAGAAATATGCCAGCATATTCATAGCAGCCACTGTGGGTATCGCATTGGCACTACAATCTTCTATTGTTTCAAATATTCAATGATGATGACGTATAGTGTCATCTCATAAGTAGCATAAACAAGCACTGCTTTGGATGCCCTTTGGATCAGCAAGGTATTAGAAAATGGTGAAAGGCTCCCATTAAGAAATTTATTAACCAAGATTCTTATCCGAGAAATTGAGATTTAACTTGGAGATCAAGAAGAATCTAGTTTTACTATAATGGAAGCAAATGGCTCAAGAGCTTGTAAGATTAATAAACTGGAAGTTGCAAAGAAAGAGAACATAAAGTAGTAAAATGTTGTGAAATCCACAGCTGCTGTATGCCCTGGTGCACATTTGATCAATGTAATACCAAATAGACTGTGATGGTCTCCAGTGGAGCTAATGCTTGAAAGGGAAAGTTTGGACCCTTTGAATCTTGTCCCATGGGAAGTGTCTCCTGTTTGATGGCATAAATATTTCTCATTTGATAGCATTCACTTGATCACAAGGTACATTAGCAGATGTTGATTACTGAGGGGAAAATCTGTGCCACGAAAGGAATAGTGCAAGAATCCTCCAAGTTTGTCTGTGGGCAGAATTGTGGTTTCTATTTAGGAGATATTGGAGATGGGAAAGATCTTAGGCAATAGAACAGAAAATGTTACTGCTGAAAGAAACCTTAGAATACAGGGCATAGAACATTAGTGTTATAAAAGACAAGAACATGGCATGTCAGAGCTGAATGTGACATTAGAATAGGGAACAGACAATATATGACCAAGAAAGGGTGTTAGAAATGATGTAGTCCTACCCCATCATTTATGAGCCTTATGTAACAGGGAACTGCTCAATCAATGGAGATACACTCAAGAACGTAAAATCTGTTTGGCCTGGGTTCCTACTCATAAGGAGGCTTGGGGAACCTTCTTTGGGAAATATCAATGTTCCCAATGGAGAGCCTTACCCTGAATTTCAGAGCACAACAGGTATCTATAAAGGTCTCTCCTCTCCCTTTATTGTATAGCAAAGAATAACTTTTTAAATTAGTTGCTGAGGTGAAACTGGATATTCATACAAAAGACTCCAGTGGAGGAACTTGACCTGCCTCTTTCACTACTGGCTTTCTAATGAGGATGATGAATTGCTTTGGGAATGTGGGTGGAAAAGGGACCATGGTTCATCTCTATCAGTCATCAGTGAGAGAGCCTTGAATGCATATTTTTATCATATTTTTTCTGTTATGTGTAATTTTTGGTGAAAGAGCATAAGAGATGGAATATCTTGGGCTATAATCCCACAACTTTTAAAAGTTTAGAAGAACTACCACAGTTCCAGGAACTAGAGTCTACAGCAGATTTTCCAGCAGCCAAATGCCCCTCTGTTTTGAGAACCAACCTGCTTGAGTCAGTTCAGGATTGAATGGAACTGGCCATGGAGATGCAATAATTTGCCAGAAAAGGAGAGAATTATCCATTAGTTATGTAGTAACTAAAACTGATCTTGGTAGGAGGAATGTTTGTAGCAACCACTTTAAGTTTGAGCCCACTGTCCTTGGCTCCCACTATCAATATGGGTTGCCTTACCTTATTCAGAAAGATGTTTTCAGCCTTGGTTTAGTAAATATACCTTCATAAAAATAATTCATGTTAAATCTTTATCAGTGATATCGAGGAGATATTAACTAGTCAAAATGAAATTGGAGCATTCATCACAGATTAGTTGAGTATATAGTTGAGAAGATGGTAACTTTTAAATGGATATTCAGGGGAATGGGACACAACAGATGGGGGCTTGTGAGCATTAGCTTTAGAAAAGCGCTTCAATACCTTGAAGTTATGGCTAGAGTCCTGGAGTGGGGATAGCAACTACTCCACCTAGGGGCGCCCAGCAATTAATTCTCCTCTTGATTCATAATAAGTCAGGGAGAGAAATCAGCTTTTAAAGTTATCTGAAGATTTATTGAATGCTTAAATGCTTAAAATAAAATCTAGCTAACAGAAACTCATAACTTCATGTATATTGTCTGCTTATTTTAATAATCAATTACTATTTCTTTGTCATTCATTCATTTCAGTTGTGTCTGACTCTTTGTGACCCCATTTACAATTTTATTGACAAAGATACTGCAGTGCTTTGCCATTTCCTTCTCCAGCTCATTTTACAGATGAGGAAACTGAGGCAAACAGGCTTAAATGACTTACCTAATCTAATGTATGAGGCCAGATTTGAACTCAGGGAAGATGAGTCTTCCTGACTTCAGGCCTCGCACTCTAATCACTGAGCAACCTAGCTACCCTACATGTTATTACCACTTCTATTAATAAGTATGCATTGATATGTTTGAGATGTGTGTAGTTTGAGAAGCAGTATTTCAGAAGCTGACCTCAGAATCAGGATGAACTATCTTTTCAGCATCATTATATATTATCCTACATCCTGAACCCTATAGTCCATCCAAACTTGTCTCCCTCTGTTCTTCGAAAACGGCAATTTTGTCTTGACTTGATGCCTTTTCATGTGTTATCTACTATGTCAGAAAAGATATTCCCTCCTCTCCTCTATCAAATAAATACTCACTTTCATGACACAATGGTCATATCACTTTCTCTGCAAAGACTTTGCTGATTCTCCCAATTTATTGTGCCCCCTCTAAGTACCTCGTTTGGAACTAATTAAGCTAGGAACCCTAGAGGCTATATGATAGGTGTAAAGGTTATGTGTTATTGGTTGGTTGTTGTCCTTCATTCTCAAAGAGGTCTAAACTGACATCATTATGTTAGAGTCAAGTTACAGTGTGTCTGACTGTGACTGATCTGACCAATATGAGCTCAGAATGTTCTACCCTGGTTTGGGCTCAAATAGTCCATGTGAGTAATTGGGGTGGATTCCCTGAATTTGCACATCTCATACTTTTTTTCAGCTATTTCAATTTTTTTTTAGCTCATAGAGCACGGCACCTTTTCTGATGTGGGCATGCCATGCTGAGTGGTCCTGTGGCAGTGTCTCCCATGTTGCACAATCAATTCCAAAGTTAAGAGAGACCTTGAAAGTGTCCTTGTATTGCTTCTTCTGACCACCATGTGAGCACTTACCCTATGTGATTTCTCTATAAAGTAGTCTTTTTGACAAGTGTACATTTTGCATTCAAACAACATGGCCAGCCCATTGGAGTTGTTTTCTCTGCAGTAGAATCTGAATGCTTGGCAGTTCAGTTAAGAAAGAACTTCAGTGTCTGTATCTTGTCCTGCCAGGTGATCTTCAGAATCTTCTTAAGACAATTCCAATGGAAGCAATTTGGTTTCTTGGCATAGCGCTGGTATACTGTCCAGGTTTCACAGGCGTACAACAATGAGGTAAGCACCACAGCTCTGTAGACCTTCAGTTTGGTAGTTGGTCTATTACTCTTCTCCCACACTTTCCTTTGGAGCATCCCAAACATCTAGAAATGCATGTATAAACTTCAGTATCAATATCTATATCACTGGAAAGTACACTACCAAGGTAAGTGAACTGATCCACAGCATTAAAGAACTCCATTTGCTGTACACAATGGTTACATATATGGATGCTGTGGTGGTGGCTGGTGGAGCACCTGTGTTTTCTTGGTGTTAATTGTTAGGCTAAAATTAGCACAAGAAGCAAAGAATTGATCCATACTTCATTGCATCTCAGCTTCAGAGACTGCATTGAATGCACAATCATCTGCAAACAGAAAATCATGTACGAACACTCCCTCCACTCTGGCTTTGGCTTGTAGCCTTTTCAAGTTGAAGAATTTACCACCAGTGCAGTAGCTAATTTTGATGGCATATTCCTCCTCATTGAAAGAGTTTGACAACATGGCTGAAAACAGCATGCTAAAAAGCATAGAAGCAAGCACACAGCCTTGTTTCACTCCACTGGTGACTGGGAAAGCACAAGAGCATTGTCCATTATCCAGAGCTGGATAATGCATCATTAGACTACACAAAAACAGAGGCTCTAAGTAAATATGGCACCCAAGTTCTTTCCATCTACAGGTCCAAAATCCTATAGACTATTACAGAGCAGAGAAAAATTCATCTTACTCTGCTCCATGAGGATTTGGCTCTTTGGACTATTTGTGTTCAGTTTAGAGGGCTATATTATAGGGGAGACACTGGAAAACAGTTAATGGAAAGCAACCAGAGTATAAAGATCTTAGAGATCGTGTTCTATGTGGATTATCTGAGGAAATGTTTAGATTGTAGTAGAGAAGACTTAGTGGTATAATTATAGCTGTATTCAAGTATTAACAGGGTGTCACATAGAAAAGGGAAAAACAAAACAAACAAGCTAGTTTCACCTGGCCCCAGAGAGTAATAATAATAATAATAAACATTTATATAGTGTTTACATTTTGCAAAAACTTTCTACAAATATGTCATTTGAGCCTCATGACACCCCTTGGAGTTAATACTTTTATTATCACAATTTTTTAAATGAGAAGAATAAGGTAGACAGTGATTGAGTGACTTGCCCAGGGTCACACAGCTAACATATATCTGAGGCTGAATTTGAACCCAGTTGGATCTTCCTAACTCTAGGTCCGGTAGGATCGATCCATTGTGTTATTACCATTCGTCTTTTCACAGATGAAGGGTGCTATTCCACTTTTACTCCTGATTCTCATTTTATGAATTTGAGTGTGGAAGTATGCACATGGCTGACTTCAAAGTAGTAGTAGTAGTAGTAGTACAAGTAGTAGTAGTAGTAGTAGTACAAGTAGTAGTAGTAGTAGTATCTTACAACACACACACACACACACACACAGAAACACACATTATAGGTGCTCAAAAAGCCTTGGATAGTTATTGTGGGTTATAACATAGAAGGGATTATTGGTCAGGAATGAATTGAACTCAATGAGATATGTGGTCCTTCCTAATTCAAAGATTTTTTTTCCATGGTAAAATAGTCTTGAAAAACATTTTGATTCAAATCTATCTATGCATTCAAGCTATTCAGCAGCATGATGAAAATAGTCGATGTTTCTGGACTCTGCTGATTGTGCCTCTGAATAAATGGATCATGGTGCTTGGTTGGACCAGATGTTCTAAATGTAATGGTTCTTTTAGCAGTTCTGCCACCATCAGTGTAGATTTAAGCTGATTTAAAACTACAGGCACATAACTTTAGGAAGCATTCTCATGGTATTGGAAATATAACTGGATGTGTCTCTTCCTTTTTCTTCCATGATCATATTCTGACCTATTCAGTAAAAGGAGAATGAAATGTTCATCCAGGGAGCTAGGGATGCTGTTAGGGGGAATGAGTGCAATGTGGGGAAGGTACAAAAGGGCAATTTTAAATTTGATGTAAGAACAATGCCCCTAACAATTAGTTGTGTAAAAGTGCAATGGGCTGCCTCGGGGAAGGAGGGAACTCCCCCGAATTGGAGATCTTCAAGCAAATATGGTTATGTTCTAGAGGGGATCTTTGTTCAGGTATGAGTTGTATTAGATGAACACTGAGGACACTTTCTATTCTATAATTTGAAGAATGAATGAAGGTGGATCCATAGGATCACTGATTCAGAGCTGAAAAGAACTTTAGAGGTGATTTCTCTCATCCTCATTTTACAGATGAAGAAACTGAGGACACAAAAGAGTGACTGGCCCTAGGGCACACAAGTAGTAAGTGATAGAGCAAGGATGTGAACCCACATTCCCAGAGTAAAACATCTAGCACTCTTGCCACTATCTCATGGTACTTCCTCACCTGGCAAACTAGCGGTAGTTCATCCAACTGAATCAAGGTACTGGGACATCAGGCTGTTGGAAGAAAGAATAGGTGGGAGGACATAAAGTCAAGGGAAACCTGACTGGAGCTGCTGGGAGGTGTTTCAGAGGTGGACATTTTGTCTTGTTCTTCAGATGAAGGGTGTTGTTCCACTTTTAGTCTTGATTCCTCATTCTCTTTTTGTGAGTGTAAGGGTAGAGATATAAACATGGATGACTTCAAATAAACAAATACATCAATGAATGAGTAAATGAATGAATAACCAAAAAATTAGTGAATGAACATATCAACATATTAATGAATAGATAGATAGAAATAACCAAGATTAAGGAAGACATTCTAGAAAGGGGAGAGCTACAATATTTCTCTTGCTAGTACTTTAAAGCCCTTTCACTATCATTGTTTTATCTCCTGAAGAACTAAATAGGGATAGATGTCATTCTCTTGTAATAGACCAGAAATGGAGGAAAAGACACTAATTTCCTGGTTCAGAGTCACATAGTTAATAGCCTACTAGAACTCGGGTCTCAGGGATCTTGCTCCCACTTCACGATTTTACAATTATTACTTCACCTCACATGTAACAGTAAGAAATAATATGTTTAGTTCTCCAGATTGTCACTTTCCATAAGGTCTCAGTCTACCTCTCGAAAAAAAATGAAGAAATGCTAAATGTTGAACTTTTCGCAGGTGATGTTTTCAGAAATTGATGTCAAGAATAAAATAGTTGTTGGCAGCTACAACTGTTTGGATGTCATTTCATAAAACAATTGCCTATGAGGTCTGCTTGGATTAAAAGCTTCAGATAAATTGGGGAAAGCCAGTCGCCTGCTACCCCTCATGACCTTTTTTTGTTGGCATATTTTACACCGTAAGGAGCACAGCTGGTCCCTAGGCCCACCCAGCCCTCACTCTGCTAGAGTATATCTTATAAAGGCAAGAGGGCTTCAGATGGGTCTATAGGATTTCATCAAAAATGATAAGGGTTGATCTTAAATTTTTTTTTCTTCAGGTGCTGTAACAACTAGAGCCTACTCTATTCTGATAAAACATTAGAGCCCTAAGGTGCCATCAGTATGTCTAGCACAAGCCCCTTATACTTCATGTAAGGAAATTGAGGGCTAGAGAAAGGGAAATGACTTACTGAAATTCACAATGTTAGTAAGTGATCAAGGTAAAACTTAAACTCAGGACTTTTGAAGTCCACTGTCTTTTCTATTAAACCATACACATACTGCAGTCTTTTGAAAAATAATAATAGTTGCTGCAAATTCAGCATCTTATAGGTGGATTTTGTATTATATAATTATGTTTTAGGCAATAGCGGATATGATCTGCAGCCATGCTCACTGTGGTTATAAACATTTCTAGAGTTATTTTTGGGGGCCAGATGGCAGTGCCATAAGAAATCCAGACAGCAATGTTAGTGATTGTGAAGCCCTTGACAAAAAAACATGCATGATCTCATGGGGACACAGGTGGCATTTTCATCACTATTGCTAAGGAAAGGTAGGTCCTTCAGAAAAGATCCACAGTTTTCAAGAGTGATTCTCAATCTTATATATGATTCTGGAAATTTAAATCCTTTTCCCTAATGCCATCTTTTTGCTTAAAAGCATTATTGTTTTTAAAAAGTTGGCTTTAGGGAAAACAAAAGAAACTTCTAGAATAACATTTTTAGAAAGCAAAAAGGTGGCATTAGAGAAAAGGACTTAAATTTCCAGAAACATGAATTAAAATAAAGGAATAGTTGACATATGACCAAAGATGGTATGCACCTTATGAGATGTAGGGGAATTATGTCTTTGTTTGCCAAGCTGACCAATAAAATTTTAACCTGAAGGATGGAGAGTTCAAAAAAAACAACAACAAATACATTGATAAATATAAGTACCATAGCAATCAAGCAATCACCAAGAATGTATTAAATATCTTTTCTGTACCAGGCAATATGCCAGATTCAGGGAATACAAAGACAAAAATGAAATATTCTTTCCCTTGAGAGCTTATAATCAGGTTATGGAGCAACATATTCATATGTAGATATAAACCAAAAGGATATAAGTTAATTTTGGAAAGAAGTCAGTAGCATCTGGAGGGATTAGGAAATGCTTCATGTAGAGGGTATGTTTAGGCTCAGCCTTGAAAGAAAGTAAGGATTCCAAAGGGGACTGGTAGGAAATAAACAAACAAAAAAAAACCCACCACCACCACCAACAACAACAACAAAAACTACCTTCCAGGCATGGAGATCAGTTAGGGATACCCAGCACAGAGATAGTTGATGGACATCTGTGTATGTAGAAGAGAAAATCAGTTAGTTTGGATGGGCCATGTGCACGAAGGGAAATATGTAGAAAAATGAATCGGGACCAGCTTATTTAGGACATTAAATATGAAAGGAGTTTTTAATTGAATCTAGAGTTAACATAGACTCACTTGAATTTAAGTAGAGACATGTCAGACTTATGCATTAGGGAAATCCTTTGGCAGACGCTTGGAGGCTGTATTGAATTGGGATGCAATTTGTAACAAGACTAGTTAGAAGGTCATTTCTAGAGTTCAGGCAAGAGGTGATAAGGGCCTCAACTAGCATGATGGCTTTGTGAGAGGAAAGAAGGAGCTGGATGACAAAGAGTAGCAGTTATGCTGCAGGAACAATAGTAGTAGAAATAGCCAAGAATTCAGAGCATAAAATCCAGGAAAGGTGACTAATAAAGCCTATTACCTCATGTGTCTCTATCATAACATTCAATGTGTAATATATGTTGGAAGTTCTGATGTGTGTCCATAAAATATCCAATTGCTGTAATATATAAGTGTGTATGGATGTATATATGCATACACACACACACACACACACACACGTATATATATATATATATATATATATATATATATATGTAAATAGGCATATAGTTATATATGTATGGGTACATAGGTAAATATGTATGTATATTTATATATACACACATTTCATTTCATTCACTTATTCTTTAGTTCTATATCTTGCCTCTCAATTTGGTATTTTCTGTTGATACCTGTAGTCATATCAAAATCAATTGTCAGCCAATTTTAAACACAGCATGGAAATAGAATGAAATACGGAAGGCAACTCAGGTAAACATGGCAATGATATACTTTGTAATAACCCTATGGATGAAAATTCATCTTAAAAATCAACTAATTTCATGGAATTCATAAAACTTCTGCCCAGGAAAATGAGCTCTCTGGAAGGGTATTACTGGACTCCTTTTCCTAACTTCAAATTGTTATAGATTTTTTTTCTTTTTTACTCCTTTGTAATAATCAAGATTTCTAACTTGCTACACTTTCTTCCATTCTTTAAGAAAAAAAAATCCATGTTATAATACAGAATCCCATATCCCAGTTTATAAATTTGTTTGAAGAAATGAACATTATAAAGCTCTGGATTTATCTCTGAAAAAGAGTGATATTTTTTTCCCATTGATCTCCATTAATATACGAAAAAGAGAAATCATCAAAACACAACTGTTATTGGTATACACACCTGACCTTTCAAATCTAAATTCTCAATTTTTACAGGATGCCTTCACCAACCCCTTTTAATTGAAGTACCTTTCTTCCTTTAATTATTTCCTGTTTATCCTGCATGTAGTTCACTTTGTATATATTTGTTTGTATGCTGTCTTTCCCATTAGATTGTAAACTCCTTAAAGACAGGGGTTGTCTTTTGTCTCTTTGTATCCTTAGTACTTAACACTGTGCCTGACATATAGTAGGTGCATAATGAATTTTGATTGATTGAAAAAGTGAAATACAATGTCAAATTTCACCACAACAAATTCCTTTATAAGGAAAAATAATGTACAGTTAACCGTCATTTTTTCCAAATCCCAATCATGTCTTGTTTATCTCACATGACATTAGTGTTGAATAATTTTATTGTACTACAAAGTGGTGGATGCAGTACCTATGAGTGTATTTAAATAGGATTTGACTTACACTTTTTTATGACCCCATGGTATTTGGAGATTACCTCTTCAAATCAGACCACAACAATATTTAATTCTCAAACTCTATAGCCATGAAATTAACATATTCTACATATAGTTTTTTAGATCAAAGATTAGCATCAACCTACATACTAAAACATTATTTTAATTTTATTTTACATTTTTACTACTGATTAAAAATCATTTGATTTATCTATGAGGAAAAGAGTTAAGTGGTCCATGAGAGCTGTTCACAATTATTGGAAGGATTGTCATGGGAAAAAAGACAGTATTATGTGTGAAACTATTAATCTCATATTCAGCTGGATTTTTTTAAGAAGTGAGTATATGAACATTCAGAATGTTAAAAATTCTTTACATATAATTGGAAAAAACCAAAATATTTCTAAAATAAAAAAGTATATAAATTCACCATGTTGCTTTCAGAGTTGTCCTGTTCATCAATTTTCCTAAAAACTCCCTTCTTTTCTGTACATTTTATAAAATGTTTCAATGATTTTCTCTTGTCCTTCTCTTGACCTTTCTCTCAACCTCTTCCTCCTCCTCCTCTTTCTCATTTTACTTCTCAGTATTCCTATCAGTTCCCTTATTTGAGCAGGTGAAATGAAGACCAAAAAGACTTCAATAACAAACTCAAAGTTGTATCTCTAGAACATTGGTGTCTACATTCAGTTCAGCACATTCCACTGATTACACCATACTGAGACTAATAAAATGTAACTGCCCAATAGCTATGAAGAGTTGTTCATTGTCAGGCTAGTTACACTCTTGTGCCAGTTCCTGCCCTAAAATCAATTGCATATAAAGACTTATGGCTAGACCAGAAATTTTTTTTCTCAACATTACTTTCTTCTTGTCCCCAGAACATTTGGTTGTTTAGACTGCTCCCCACCCCCTTGCTGGCTGGGTGTTTTATTTAGATTTTTAAAGTGATGTATTCCTTTTTAAAAATCTTATTTTCTAAAGCACAGAGACATTATTTTCTTCCCTTTTTTCAGCTCCAAATTCTATCCTTCCCCCTCTTCTCTCTTCTACCCAATAAGAAGGAAAGAAAAATAAACCTCTCACAAATATGAATAGTTAAAAAACTACATTAGTCATATTTAAAAAAAATAAAAGCAAAAAAAAATCTTCAGTTTGTACTCTGAGTTCACCAGTTCTCCATTTGAAGGTGGATAATATGTTTCATCATGAGAACTCAGAATTGTGGTGGGTCATTGCATTGATCAGTGTTCCTTAGTCTTTCGGTGTTGATTATCTTTATAATGTTTCTGTTCCAGTATAGGTTGTACTTCTGGTTCTGTTCACTTCACTTTGCATCATTTCATACAAGTCTTCCCATGTTTTATTGAAATCATTTCCTTTATTATTTCTTACAGCCCAGACACATTCATATACTACAATTTATTTAGCTGTGCCCAATCGATGGGCAGTTTTTCAGTTTCCAATTCTTGGCCACCACAAGAAAGGGCTGATTTAAATATTTTTGTACATATGGGTCCTTTTCCTTTTTCCTTTGATCTCCTTGTGGGTATAGCTCAAGTAATAGTAATGCTTTGCTGAGTCAAAATGTATGTGCAGTGTAACATATTCCTTATGTGTGCCACTGGATGATGCAGTGAACAGAGCAATGAAAGTGGAGTAAGGAAGACTTGAGCTCAAATCAATCCTTAGACACTTCCTGTCTCTGTGACCACCTGGGAAAATCTTTTAACACCTGCGTGACTCCATTTCCTCATTTGTAAAATGTCATTAAGAATAACACCCATATTCTAGGTTTATTATGAATATGAAATGGCATACTGTTTGTAACAGACTTTGCAAATCTTAACCTATGTAATGCTAGGTGTTCTTTATTATTATTATTAGTATTATTATTATCTGACTTTCTGTATTTATACATTATGCTCATTTTGACTACCTGCCCAGCCTTGCTTATAGCTCATTATCTGCCTTTTTATGACCCCTCCTTGACCTCCTACCTAGTCTGTCTCCATTTTCTTTCTCTCATCTATAGTGCCTGGGTGTATCCATATTCTAAACTGCTCTCCTAACTCTGGACCCTGGGGTCTTCTTTGATGGTTATCTTCTGAGTTCTTCCTAGGTCTAACTTGTCCTTATCCTATACTCCTATGTTTGCACTGATTGACATGTCTGACTTCTTGCTCCATGACAACCAGCAGGAACTGTCTGTGGTGCTAAATCAAGCAAGCAAGAAAACTATTGCTGTCAAGTCAATGGAGTTTCAGCTCACTGTACTAGTAATGAATCAGCACAGTTGTCCTTATAAATCACCAGTAAAGTGAGTGAAATGATTATTAATAACTAAGGTATTGGGTAGATGTAACATTCGCCCTTTTTCTATTTTCAAGACCTCAGTCTTTGAGGGTTAGGTTAACCTTCTCTATTCAACTCCACCCAAACTTACAAGAAATGTCTAGTTTAAGGTGATTCCCATTCAACCAAACATGGGTAGAGACAGACCATTTTGTCTAAACTGCCTAAGGCTGGGGGTGTTCTCAGTATAGAGATAGTCTTTCTGTTCAAGGGTGTCATGATGTCACTCTCAGACCCTCATTGTAATATTCATTCTCTCATTAATCATTAATTAATCATGGTTGATTCCCACCTGGGAGAACACCTACTCTTTGAAGGGCATGTATTGTGAGGCTGCCACCATGACGATTTTTGGTCTAAGAGAAAGACAGCCAAATGACTATCCTTTTATTAATGTACATTCTGGTGTTATTGATAAAATGATGAAATTAACCCAGCATCTGTGTCACTTGCACCTATTAAAATGCTACACAAGATAGCAAAGATTGAGGAATGGGGTCTAGGAGTGGGAATTGGAGTTATCATACTACCTACTGACAGCTGCGACACTTGGTTTTTCTTATAACAATGAATATGAGAATTCATTCACTTTCACTCTCAGCACTTGTGAATATGCTGTCAATGAAAGCTTATTTTCAGGTGTTTTGAACCATACTGGTGTGTGTGTGTGTGTATGTGTGTGTGTGTGTGTGTGTGTGTGTGTGTGTTCTATACTCTTGTCATTTTAGTTTATATCATCCAGTGATTTATCTTTTGTTAGGGAATGAGAGGAAGGTATACTTTTCTCTATGTCCTTGCGTGAAACTGGGGCTTGGTGTTAGGAGAACAAATCACACACACACACACACACATTTCCCTTTTAAAATGAGAGAAAGGAGTAGGAAGAATAGCAGAAAGCAAACCTTACAGGAGAGTGCCTTTGAAAGCTATAGGCTTAGTATATACTTATAAAGAAATCAAGACCAAAATAGAGACCAGCAGTTTCATGTATAATCCGACTTTTTTCTAACATGTATATTTAAATGACCATCCTATTGAATGTTTATTAAATAAAAACAGTAGTTATGCACTATCCTATTCATGGGCTTGATTGTGAGTCTCACACTGAAAAGTTGTTGTTGGATCACACACTATAAAGTTGTTGTTGGGTTTTTCAGTTGTGTATGACTCTTTATGACCCCTTTTGGGGTTTTCTTGGCAAAGACACTGGGGTGATTTTGCCATTTCCTTCTCCAGCTCATTTTGCAGTTGAGGAAACTGAAGCAGAGTGAAGTGACTTGACCAAGGTCACACAGCTAGCAAGTGTCTGAGGTCAGATTTGAACTCAGGAAGATGAGTCCTTCTGATTCCAGGCCTAACTCTCTATCCACTACACCACCTAATTTCTCTCACACTGTACATACTCCATCCCTATTGACTGCAAGAGGAAGCAATCTGAATCATATCTTCACCTTTATTTCTGCTCTGAATTGTGTATTTGTTAGGGTTAAGGATAGAGACTGAACCTGCAATTTTGACAGTATAGGAAATTAACTCTCTCTCTCTCTCTCTCTCTCTCTGTCTCTGTCTCTCTCTCTCTCTCTCTGTCTCTGTCTCTCTCTCTGTCTCTCTCTCTCTCTCTCTCTCTCTCTCTCTCTCTCTCTCTCTCTCTCTTTCTCTCTCTCTGAAAAAAAAGCAATTCATACCTTTGCAATTCATAGTCTGAGATTTGCCTAGAGTACTGAAAATCTAAATGACTTATCCAAAGTCATGTAGCCAATATATATCAGAGAAAGATTTGAATCAAGGATTTTTGGATTTGTGGACTGTGATTTATTCACTACCCAAGTTGCTTCTCTCCTGAATTTGATAAATTATAATTTTAGAAATTATTTCTTCCCCTGTGGCTGTAGGGAAAACATGCTAAAGCAAACAATAACAAAATATCTCATAAACTTATTTTTTCAAAGAATGGATTGAATTAGTTTTTGTTTAGAAATGGCATGGTTAAGTCATTAGCCATAGCTTGCTTATCTGTTTCTTTCTCTGTGTTCATAAAGCCACCACACCATCTACTCTATTTCAGATATCATCTCTCCCTTGGTTTTTTACAGCAGCCTCCTAATTAGTCTCCCTTTTTCCTCTCTAATATCACTTCCACAGTGGTATTACCATAACACAGTTATGGCCCATTTATAGGAGTCTTCTGTGGTTCCTGTAACCAATGAATAAACATACCAACTTTGGGTTTTCAATCTTGGAGGCCACTCCCCTAAATCCTATGTCAATAGCTTTTTTGGCTCCCCACACAGTGTTTCCTGTGGGATATATCCAAATGTAGTTCACGTCTAGGTCTCCACAAATATTGATGAAATTGTCCCCAGATGTCTTAGAAGGACTCAAGATAGCAATATATATTGACCACAGAACCTTTTTTTTCCATCCCACAGATAGTGGGGGGAAACACATAAACATATAGCATCCACTATATCCTATATATATTTCTCTCTTGGGAAATCTTTCTCACTGGGGAAATCTACCTTTCTCTCCAAAGATCTATACAGTCCTACATACTTAAAGCATTATATTGGGATTCGGAGTCAAAGTCCACACTCCCTATTTTTTGTTATTGGTGAGTCATTTCATTCATGTCTGACTCTTCATAATCCCATTTTGGGGTTTTCTTGGCAAAGATACTGGAGTGGTTTGCAATTTCCTTTTCCAGCTTATTTTACAGATGAGTAAACTGAGGAAAAAACATCAAGTGACTTGTGCAGCATCACACAGTGAGGAAATATCACGAGATTGAGTTTTCCTGATTCCAAGTCCAGTGCTCTATCCATTACATCATCTAGCTGTCCTATTATATAATGCAGACTTATCAGTCTGTTACTTAAAGTTCCTTATAGTGTGGACTTCAGCCTGTCTTTCCAGAATTATTTTACAATAACCCCACCCCTGCCTTGATATGCTCTTTGTTCCTGCCAATCTAGCTTACTGGATGTCCTGCAAAATTAACATTCCATCTCTTGCCTCCATGCCCTCTCATGTGCAAACTCTGCCTTACTCATACTCTAACTTCTTAAGCCCTTGTCTTCCTTAAAGGCTGAGCTTGGATTTCAACTCCTTTTAGAAGCCATTCTTTATCTCTCTGGCTCCTACACTCTTTATTGCTATTTTTTATTTAATTATCTGATTACATGATGTATTTCTTTAATGATGTAATTAATTATCTGAATCACCCCCCCCAATAGAATTTGTTAGCTCCTTGAGGGTAAGGATGATTCCATCTTTGTATTGTATCACCCGTGCCAAATATAGTGCCTTTCACATAGTAAGTATTTATCAAATGCATCTTTTTAAATTCAGCTAGAAATGCTTCTGTTAATTGGGATATGCACTAGGCAGATGGTCCCGTTCATGATCCTTCTGCATAGTCACACTTATGCCACATGTTGAAGTAGTATTGATGAAACAGAGGGTGGCTGACAGTGTGAAAGAGATGATAACCAATCCCATCTAAGCCAGAGAATGTTTGGTTTTAATGCACAGCAGCCAGTTCCATCCAGGTTTCTACCAAGTTTATAATAACCTCAAGTCTGAAATGCTAAAAAAAATCTGAACTGACCTTTAATTACTGAGAAAAGAAAGAGGCTTTTTTCAAAGCAGCCATGAATGGGTGACAAAGCAAGATTTATTGCATTGGGAATTTAATCAGAAAAGCATATTTTTCCTAGGGATGAGGTGAATTGGTTTGTTATATTAAAGAAAGAAAAAAAATGCTTCTCTATAAGACTGTTGTTTCTAAGGCATTTCTTTCTCTGCAGGTTCTGAAATATTTGCCGTACTTTCTTTTTAATTGTCTTTCTAAACACTAGTCAAACTGGACTATATTGAAATACCTATTGAACTATTCATAGCTTTTGGGATTTGGGAAGGAAGGGACATTTGGCTTCATTTAGTCCAACCCATACCTTTACAGATGAAGAAATTGAGGGAGGGAGGGAGGGAGGGAGGGAGAGAGAGAGAGAGAGAGAGAGAGAGAGAGAGAGAGAGAGAGAGAGAGAGAGACTTGCCTGAAGTTGTGTTTGGTAGCAAATTAAAGTGTTAGGATTTAAATGTAGATGTTTTTGCTTCAAAAAACATCATACTACTATGTGTGTGTTTTCATTAGCCATCCCAAAATGATATGGCACAATATTGATGTCATAAAATTTCCACATGATATGCTATTTGCTTGGCATTTTCAACAGAATAAAACATACACACATATGTATGTATACATATATGTATAATGTATGTATTGATGTGTGTGTGTATATATATGTTTCCATTATCTACAGAGCAGCAACTACGTTTTCATGACAGAAGGTTGACCTGAGGGTAAAGAAGAATTGGATTTGAGTCCCACCTATCACATATGCTGGCTATATGAACTTTGGCAAGGCAATATCCCAGGGAAACTTTAAGATTTTAAGTTATAGACTAATTGTCAATCTGCATTTGTAGAAGGAGTTTCTATCCTGGGAGTTCCTGGTGTTAATTAAAAATAGGTTCAGCTCCACCCCCCAAAATAATATCTAAAATAAAATCTAGCGGGTCTAACTTGTTATCTATCTGTCTGTGTGTCTATCTATCTATCTATCTATCTATCTATCTATGTATCTTTCCTTTGTTTTTTCAATCTATAAAGGAAAATGTTTCTCCTCAATATCTCTCTCTTTCTCTGTCTCTGTCCTCTCTGTCTCTCTTTATTTCACTCTATCAAACTATAATCTGTCATATTTCTATCATCTATGCATTTAAAATCTATCTACCCACATCCCAATGTATACTGCTAATTTTCTTTACCTGATATTTAAAAAACATCAAGTGGTAGAGCAATAAAGTGAGAACTCCTTGAAGAACACTTTTAAAGCTTTACTCTTACCCTATACAGCAAAAAATAATCATAAAGACCACCACAAATTTCAGATATTGATGAAGTGAAAACTCCATTCCTGTCTTTTCAGAAAGATGCCTGGATTATTCCACCTAAATTTCTGACTCTTGGTGCCTCAAGAAGGTGCTAGTATTTCAGAAACCAATTTTATTGTTAAATGCCAAAGTGAGATGGAGTAAGGGAAAAAGCAAAACACGACAAAGTCAATTACAGAGGGAAAGAATGTCACCAAGCAAGGTTGGGGAGACTATATCCCTGGCTCTCACTCCGGTCAACAAGGCATTTATCTGAGTCCCAGACAGGAAAACAGGATTGTAAACAATCCAAACAACACCAGGACAAAGGTGGAGGTTCCCAACTCTGGCCATCTCCTGTATGGTCTTTGTTACCAGAATAAAATCCTACCTTCTCCTCTGTTCTTATTACAATTTATGTCATTGGAATGAGGCACCTGAATGTTAATGACCAATGCCGACTGGGAAAGCCAGTAGTCTGCTGCATTGCCTTAACCTTTTCAATATTCTGGATTTGATTGGGTCTCCAAACTGCTTCTCTTCCCCTCATGTAGTGGGGGTTGTAAAAGGTGATAATGGAGGCAGCCATCCAATCAAACTGCAGAACCTTGAAAAGGTCAAGCACATATAGAGTTTACTCATTGAGAATGCATCAAAGACATGAAATAAAGACCCTGTTCTTACCTCAGACTTTATAACAACAGCCTTAGAAAAAAGCCAAATGGAGTCTCAGAAATGAGAATGAAATGACTTAGGGATTCTCTCTTTCTCTCTCTGTCTCTCTCTCTCTCTCAGAGACAGAGAGAGAGAATCTTATAATCTGTGCTTGAAGGAATCTCAGAGTTTATCTACTGCACTCTGCACTTGACTAAAAATCTCTTTAAAAAATCAATCCACCAAGCCTTCATTAAACACCTAGTACATGCCCGGCACTGGGATTGGGATGTTGTATATAAACAAATCCATTCTTGTGTTTAAACAGCTTCCAAAATACTGAAAAAAGCAACAAACATAAAGATTAATAAATAATACTATATATACATATATAATTTACTACCATGCCCAAACATGCAAAGCAAATATGAGATATAAATAAAATAAAAGTAAATGTAATCAACCAACAGTTTTACACTAGTCATTAGGCACTTGGCATGTTAAGGCAGAAATGAAAAGGACCTGCCCTCAAGGAACTGACATTTTATCTAGGGAGACAACACACATGCATAAAGGTGTAGGAAATTATGAACATGAAAAAGTACCTTCCTCTCCCATCTCCTCTAGTGGATTACCCCCATTATCACCTCTCCTTCATTTTTAATCTTCAAAACTGTCCTATCTATTGGTTCCTACCCTGTTGCCTATAAATAACATATGTCCTGCATCCTGAAAACAAATAAATAAATCAAACAGAACTCATAAAATTCTATCATTTTTACTAGCTCTTGTCCTATATTTTTTCTACTCTTCTCAGTTAAACTTCTTGAAAAAATATCTACCTTCAAGGACTCCTTTTTTTCTCCCATCATGTTCTTCTAGACTCTTCAATTTGGCTTCTAACCTTGTGATTCAGCTATGACTGTTTTCTCCAGTTACCATTTGTCTATTCTCAAATATAATGACCTTTTTTTCAATCATCATTCTTTTGTTTGTTTGTTTGTTTGCAATATTTGACATTATTTACCAGTTCCTCCTAAATACATTCTCCTCATTGGGTATTCATGACACTGATTTCTCTTGGCTCTCTTTCTACCATTTGGCAATTGCTTTTTAGTTTTCTTTGTTGGTTCATCCTTCATGTTACATTCTCTAGCCATGGGCCTTCTTTTCTTTTCCCTCTATTATCTTATGAAATTGTCTCAAGAGCTCCGATGGCTTCATTTTTTTCCCTTATGTAAATGATTCCCAGATCAACATATCTGATGATCTTCTCTGAAATCTATTTGAACATATTATCACCAGCAGATTACTGGACGTTTCATACTGGTTGTCTCATAGCTATCTCAAACATAAAATACCCAAACTCAAAACTCAATTGTCTTTCCCCCTAAACAAATCCATCTTCAGAACTATGGAGGAAACCAGTGATTCTCATTGATGGTGAGGAAAAAGTGCATTTCAGGCATGGAACATACATACACATAGGCACATAAATGGCAGATGGAATGTTAGGTCTGAGTCAAATTTGCTCTGGAGCTTAGTCTTAGAAAGTTGTCTGAATGACTGAAGTTAAGTGACTTTCCCAGGGTCACAAAATGAATGTGTAGCAGACAGGACTTCATTGCAGCTCTTCTTGTCTATTAGTTGGTCTCCTTATTGACTATGCCTCAGTTACTCTCAAGTGGTTTTGTGCTAATTAACTTGTTGAAAAAGAACGCAGAATTTCAGGCTGTGAATCCTTTCTTGGTTTTCTTTTTTTTCAGTGACATACTCATAAAGAAACTAAACCTAAGCTTATGAATTTTACCTAGACAAAAGCAAGAGAGAACAAAACAAAATGAAGCAAACAAAAAATAAACAACCTTGGAAGAATTATACTAAAAGTTATTTTATACTCATACACAGTCTTTAGGAAATAGAACGAATAAGTTTCTGGGATGTTTATGATTTAATTCTGATTAGAGGCTGAGGATGAATTATTTGAATCTTGAGTGGTTATTATAGGCTACCTATTCAGTATTCTTTTTGCAGACTCTTAACTAGGGTGGGGTCACTTGATATTTATCTGAAGATATAAAAAATTACAGGGTGCTGGTAGCACTTGTACTCCTTTAGTGGGTAGAAGCAATTGAGTATAACATTATTTCATTAGCAAGAATATGTGATTGAAATATGAAGCAACTGAAGGTTAAGGGCATCTCTTCTTTCCTCAGTCCTCAGCAAGAGAGCTTCCTTACTTCTTTGTTTCTTGTCCTATTCTTCTCCCTCCACCAGAGGCAGCCTTTCCATCTTTGGCCTTCTCGTGTTTGGAAGTCTTTTTCTCTTCACTGATGACCTACATCCCAGAATCTCTTCCCCAGTGGTGACACCTGAGATGTCTCTTAAAGCCTCCTCCTGCCCATCTCAATTAATTGATTTTTTCTTTAAAAATTGAATTGAGAGCAGTTTCCCTTCTGATATATTTTATGGGGTTTGGCTGAGGCTTCATAATTGAAAGTTAGGGCTTTCCCTTTTGCTTCTGCAAGATGTGTATTTCCAGGGTAGATTATACATAAGTATATATGGGTTCTAGTTTACCAGGAGTCATGGATAGAGACCTAGAGACACAGAGAAATACAGAGTTACAGAGGCAGAGAGAGAGACAGATATAGAGTCAGAGACAGAGAAAAAAGAGAGAGACAGAGAGATGGAGAGAGAGAAAGAGAGGGACAGAGAGAGACACACACAGAGAAAAGAGGAAAGACAGGAGAGAGAGAGAGAGAGAGAGAGAGAGAGAGAGAGAGATAGAGAGAGAGAGAGAGAGAGAGAGAGACAGAGAGACAGAGAGACAGAGAGTCACAGAGAGACAGAGAGAACGCTTGTTTTTCACCCTTCTTGGTGATGGTGAAAGTAATATATCCCGAATTTCAAATTTGATTGAATGTTCAGCTTGTCAATTAGCCCTTTTGGGATCATGCTGACATGGCTGATGTATTGACAGAAAATCTTACTCATTTAAAAATGTTGTCAAAGGCCATCTTAACATTTGATGATACTTGACCTGAATGGGGGAAGAATTTGATTAATACTCCAAGAGTTTAGTCAACATTAGGGAAGTGATACATCTCTGTAGCACTGAAAGTTAATTGTTTCACCAGCATCTACTGAGAATATGAACTGTACCCCCAGGCCAGGTTTTTGATTCTGTGAGTAGCAGGATTTATGGTACAATCAGACAAGTTCACATCAGAAGAGCAATAAAATGAGGTTTGTAAGTCCATCAAATTACAGAGTTGGGTTGCAGGGTAAAACCCAAAAGCCAGATTTTTTTCTTTCTGTCTCTCTCTCCCCAAACATTTTTAATAGTCATTTTCCCAAATAAAAGCTTAGAATTTTCTTTCCAGCTTTCAGGAAAATTATCATCATATTTTCTTTTGCCTTTTCTGTCTTTGGTAGACACACCCTTTAAACTTTTTAGAAGTCTCTTTCCAAATAAAAGTACACAGTACTTGTCTCTTTCTGAATTTTAGGAAAATTGTTGCCATATTTTCTGCCTTTTCTATCTCTTTTCTAGTAGACTTTGATCTGTGCAGCTGTTCCAGCTTCTTATTCTGTTATCTTTTATGCCTATTTTTCATTGTTTATGCTTGGCCCAACCTAGGGAGCATCTTCTAAAAAATAATAGCTACAAATTATATCAGAACCTCAATGTTCAGATAAAAGAAAGGCTAGCAATTGACCACCGTGCGTGATCAAGAATGTAGAAATAGGGGGGAAATAGGCCTTTGTTCATAGCTTTATAGAATTGGCACCAAAGTCAAGGTTTCTTAAAAGTTGAAAGTAAAGAAATGAAAAAAAGATGCAAAGACCTTATCCCAAATATTCACATGGACTATTTGTGCCTGACCTGTGGATGGTCTGATCAGAAATAATTAGAGATAGCATACATTGACTCTGACATAATGATGTCATTTTGGTCCTCTTAAGTACAAAGGACAACAGCTAACCAAGTCCCCAAAGTGTTATTTTATTTATGCTATTTTTATTAAATTATGCTATTTTTATTTTAAATGGAGACTTTCAAGATTAAACATATGTATATGTATATGTACGTGTACATGCCTACATACATATAATATATGTTTGTATGTACACATATATATTATATGTGTGCCTGGATAGTTACTTGATAATATTGTTATAATAATACCCTAAACTTTTTATAAATGAAATAATTTATTTAAATAAGCAGGAGTAGTTTTCAGATTACTTTGATAGTCAAAAGATAATTTGGGGTTCTAACTCAGCTGTGGATGTTTTCACTCCTATGGCAATGCCTAAAAATTTTACACCTATACACACATGTACATTTGCACATATATGCATACATCTGAACACTGAATTCTTACATTTACTCCTCACTAGAGGTAGAGGCCATGATTCTATTGTAATAACAATGACAGTGACTGTAATGAAAATGATGGTATCAGTGAGTTGACTTTCCTCATGAATGTATAGAAAACCCAAGTCATTGTAATTTTAAGGTTTATTAAGCTTTCCTAAGTTTCAAACTGCCCTCTGACTTTTTGGACACCCTGTATTTATAGGACTTTGTGGTGCATTATAGCCACCATCTTATTTCATCCTTATGATAAGCCCCTGATGAAGATAGTTAAAAACATCATTGCCATATTTTATAGATGAGGGAAATGTCTCTAAGAATTTGAATAATTTGTTTAAAGTCTTATAACTAGTAAACATTACAGACATTATTCCCAACTTGGTCTTTGATGCTGAATCCTCTTCCGCACCCCCCTCCCCTGGGTTTGGAAGTCAAGAAGAAGAGGTTTCTAGGACTGTCTCAGTTACTATCGACTTGTGTGACCATTTTATTTCTCTTGGTTTAAAATTTTCTCATCTGTAGAATGGAATAAGCTTAGATGATCTCTAATATTCACTCCATCTCAGACATTCCATAATTCCATACTTTTCTAATCCAAATTCAAACAGGTTCTCATTGATAGACTACCTAAAGGATAAAAATATGAGGCAGAAAAACAAAAAAAATCCAAAAGTCATAATTGGAAGCCCCTAAAGAGGGTCACCATGTGAGACATAAAATAAAACAAAAGCTAAGAAATTCTTAATGAACAATACATAAATAACATATTCAAGGATGGGAATTTAAATGGCAAGTTTTTAAACTTCATTGTGTGATTTCCAATCAGATGAAGTTGTTTCCCAAGTCACTATGGAGATAAGATGTAAAGAAGGACACATATATGCCAAAATACTCAAGGCAACACATTTTGTAATGGCAAAGGACTGAAAACAAAGGGCAGGAACATTTATCGGGGACATCCTGAGCATCTTAAGAAATGATAGATGTGAGGAATTCAGCAAAACCTGATATTTGTATGAATTGATTCAACAAATCAACAAATTAATTGACCAGCATTTATTAAGAAATTGAGTCAAGACCTCTGCTAGGTTTTATTGATGCAGATACAGGAGTAATACAGTCCTTGCCCTCAAGGAGCTTATATTTGCTTTGGGGACACATCATATCTTGATCATATTAGATTGTGAGTTCTTCAGCAACATGAAAGGATTGTCTTTTGACTTTCTTTGTGTTCCCAGCATGTAGCATGGTGCTTGGTAGAGAGTAGGTTTTTAATAAATATTATTAACTGATGGACTGAGTAAGAGCCAGAGAAGGACATTTTGGTTTTGGTTTTTGCAGTGTCAGGAATTGTGCATGGAACCATAGAACCAGTGATTTATAGGTGCTTTCCTGTCCAAGTGATAATATTGTTTTGATCATTATTCCTTGATCAAGCAAAAAAATGACATGAAGTGGGAACCTGACACCGAAGCCTATGGCACATGACATTTGACTCCTTCTACACTAAAGTTAAGATATGTAGCTCAGATCAATGATTCCTGTGCTGGAGCCTGCTAGATACAAAAGATTAATGTCACACTTAACTAATAAACCTTCCATCCAGGCTTTTGTCCCATGACAAGTCTCAAAACTTTGTGGATTATCTTTTTCAGTTTGGAGGAGGCTAGGATCAGAGTTAAATGAACAGAATGAAGAAAATAATAATGAGCAATTAATATAATGTTTTATGAAAAGAACAGCAAGAGAACATTAATATCTAAGTAAATATAATAACCAAACTTGGTTGTAGGGCAGAAATAATGAAACAATCTTTCTGGGCAAGAGAGACAATGGGAACAGAGGGGTAGACTATTATATGTATTGGTAGAACCATACTCATTATGCTGGTTGTTTTAATTTTTTTGTTGTTGTTGTAAGGGAAAGTTAAGTTGATGTTAGGTTGGTGGTGATGGTGCTTGTTGTTTTGATGGTAGGAGGAGTGGTAGTGGTGACTGTATCTAGAAATGACTAAAAAAAATCAAAGGCATCCGGAATCTATTCATGGTTTAATGCCATTTTCACTTTTAGCAACTTCAGTAGAGCATACTTTGAGCTCCCTCTGTTATCTGACATCTTACTATGCCCAAAATTAATCACTTGTCCAGGGAAATGATTTAAGAAGTCAGTAGATTTAGTTAATGATTAAAATAGTAATTTTGTGTTGAGATAACCCATGTAACTGACTTTTTTGTGTTATAATTTCCCATATTTCAGAGGTGCTAAACCTGGAGGGGTCTCTTCAGTGATCTATTCTACACCCCTCATTTTAAAAATGAGGAAACAGATGCTTAACCAGAGATGTTGCATTTGGTACATGTGTGGCAGAGTCGATTTCTTGAACTATTTGATAGGTTTTAAGTTCTTAGAGGATAAGAAGTCATGCATTTTGTTTTTTTTAACCCCTAACACCCATCCCAGTACTTTGTGTAGCATATGCACTGAAATGTTAGGTGATTTATTGAACCCCAGGCTTCTGTCTCTAACTCACATGTTCATTCCATTCTATCATTCTACTCCTTACATTTGTTTGGCATAGATTATCTCTTTTGATTTTCACAACATCCACAGAAGGTAGACATTATTATTATGCCCATTTTACAGATCAGAAAACTGACTTTAAGAGAGATTTATATGACTTCTCAAAGGTCACACAGCCACAAATTGACTAAGGCTGGCTTTGAACACAGGACTGATTGGACTCCAAGTCCAACAGTCTATCCACTATGACACCTTGAAGGGCTGTGATCCTGAATATCTGAGGAAAGACCTATACGGAAGGAATGACAAATCCTTCCATTCAATTCAAATTACTTTTTATTAAATAACTACCCTATTGGGAATCATCAATAAACACTGACAAAAACATAGATCTGGAAGGAAAACAACATATACTAGACTATAGGGATACAAAGTCAAGAACAAAATGGTCCCTATCATCAAAGACCTAACAATTTAGTATGTTGAGAAGTAATTCCATCTTTGATCACTTCCTAAAGCCTGTATCTTGGTCTTTCATTATGTCATTTCCATAGAAAGGGTTAGAACTTTGAGGGTTTTTTTGGTTATTCTCACTGCTGGAATTACTGAAGTCTTTGTGTTTAAAATATTATTGAAGCTGAGAACACCCAGTAGTGCAACTGTTCAAAGCTTTGATTCTTTATCCAAAATGATTACTGTGATAAGTAATACTTTTGCCCTGATCTGGGTGTGAAAATATTAGCTATAAAGGATAAAATTGCTACTCGGTTAAATTTGACTACTGGCCATGAATCACTGTTTACAGTAGCAGAGGAAGAGAAAAAAGTCTCAAGGACAAAGTAGATTCAAAATTCAGGATGTAGAGATACAAATATATATATATATAAACACACACACATATACATATATATATACAATGCATGTATGTATGTACATACACAATACACATATATGTACTTATACATACATATATACATATATATGCATATATACATATGCATCAGTGTATGTATATATATATATACACATGCATGTATATACAGATATACACACACTATCTCTGTCTCTATATGAATATTATATAATATTTGTATATCAAAATATTCTACATCCTTCAGAGGAAAAGAAATGGATATTTAAAGTTAGTCTGTGTCGAAGTACATTCATAGATGATTCTAATTTTCCTTTGTTTTTTCTCTAGGATTAATCTTCCACTGTGAAGTCAATCACCAAACACAGGACTATGGGAAAATGAGTAAAAGAAGCTGATGCAATCAAAGCTGAATTTACATAGTGTCTCTCTTCAACCACTCTTTTTTTTAAGTAGTATTTTCCCAATTACATGTCAAGACAATTTTTAACATTTATTTTATAAGATTTTGAGTTCCAAATTTTTTTCTCCCTCCCTCCCCTCCCCTCATCTTAAAATGGTAGGCAATTTGATATAGGTATCATGTAAAATATTTCTATATTACTCACAGTTGTGAAAGAAGAAACAGATCAAAAGAATAAAATCAGTGAAAAAAATGCTTTGATCTGAGTTTGGATTTCAGCATGAATGTGGATAGCAAGTTCTTTCATGAGTCCTTTTTAGTTATCTTGGATCATTGTGTTGCTGAGAAGAGCTGAGTCTTTCATTGTTATTTATCACATGATGCTACTGACACTGTGTATAGTGTTTTCCTGGTTCTGCTCATTTCACTTTCTGAAATCTGTCTGTTTATCATTTCATATTGCACAACAGTATTACATTACATTCATATACCACACCTTGCTCAGCCATTCCCCAATTGATGGTCATCCCCTCAGTTTCTAATATTTTGCCCCTACACAAAGGTGCACTACAAATATTTTTGCACATTTATGTCCTTTTCTTTTTTTCATTATGTCTCTGTGATGCAGACCTAGTAGTGGTATTGTTTGATCAAAGGGTATGCAGTTTGGTTGCCCTGTGAGTATAGTTCCAAACTGCTGTCCAGAATGGTTGGATCAGGTCACAGTTCCACCAGCAGTGCATTAGTGTCCCAATCTCCTCACATCCTCTCTAACATTTATCATTTTCCTTTTTGTCATATTATCCAATCTGATTAGTGTGAGGTGTACCTCAGAGTTATTTTAATTTGCATTTCTCTAAACAAAAATGATTTAGAGCACTTCTTCATATGCCTATAGATAGCTTGGATATCTGATTTCTTCATCTGAAAACTGCCTGTTCATATCCTTTGACCTTAGATCAGTTGGGGAATGGCTTTTATACTCATAAATTTGACTCATTTCTGCATATATTTGAGAAGTAAAGATGATTCTGGTTTTTGATCCTCTCTGCTATTCACTTCCATTTTATGGGAGTGTTCCTCCCATTTACATTCATGGTTATGATTACTATGTATTTTTCTCCATCCTATTTTTCCTTCTGTTTGTCCCCTCTCTCCTTTAACCCTTCCCCTTTTCATCATTTTTTTTTCTTTTGTCTACTCTTATTTTGCCCTCTCCTGTCAGCCCCCTGCCCCTTTATTAATTTCCTCTGCTCTTACTTTCCTTTCAGGTAAGATAGATTTCTATTTTGAACTGATTCAGTATATGGTTTCCTCTTGGAGCCAATACTGATGAGTAAGTTTCAAGTGATGCCAGTTGATTAACTCTCCCATCTTTCTCTCCACTGCATTAGGTTTTTTATGCCTCTTCCTGAGAAACCCTTTCTATAGAAATCACATTCTACCCCTCCCCTTCCTTCTATACCCAGCATATTCCTCATTCTCATCCCTCAATTATTTCTCAGATCATTCCCTCAAATTCATCTTATACCTGTACTTTCAGTCTATGAATATTTCTTCTAATTATACTATTAGTGGTGCAATTTTTAAG
Source organism: Trichosurus vulpecula (assembly GCF_011100635.1). Classification (NCBI taxonomy): domain Eukaryota; kingdom Metazoa; phylum Chordata; class Mammalia; order Diprotodontia; family Phalangeridae; genus Trichosurus; species Trichosurus vulpecula. The sequence goes on from NC_050578.1 coordinate 248,938,866, forward strand.
AATTGTAAGTATCATCTTCCTGTGTAGAGATGTAAATAGATTAGCTCTATTGAATCTCCTGTGTTTTTTTTTTCTCTTTTTACCTCTTTAGGCTTCTCTTGGGTCTTGATATTAAAGATCAATATTTTTGATTTGATCCTGGTCTTCTCCTTATGAAGTCTTGAAATCCTTTTATATGATTGAATGACCATTTTTCCCCTTGAAGTACTGTGCTTAATTTCACTGGGTAGGTGACTCTTGGTTGTAGTCCTGGCTCCTTTGCCTTCCATAATATGTTCCATGACCTCTAGTCCTTTAATGTTGGAGTTGTATGTCCTGTGTAATCCTGATTGTGGTTCCTTTATACTTGAATTGTTTCCTTCTTACCATTTCCAGTATTTTTCTTTTGGTTGACCTGATAGTTCTGAAATTTGACTATAGATGTTCCTTGGAGTTTTTATTTTTATTTTATTTTAGAAAGTCTTTCCTGAAATGATCAGTGGATTCTTTCAATGCCTATATTGCCTTCTGATTCCAGGTTATCAGGGCAGGTTTCCTTGGTTATTTCTTGAAACATGCTGTCCAGGTCTTACTTTTGACTATGGCTTTCAGGTAGTCCAGTGATTCTGACATTGTCTCTGCTGGAACTATTTCCAAGGTCAGTTTTTTTTCAAACAAGGTATTTCACATTTTCTTCTATTTTTTCATTCTTTTGAATTTGTTTCATTGATTCTTGATGTATTATAGAGTCATTAGCTTCAACTCGCCTAATTCTAACTTGTAGGGAGTTGTTTGCTTCAGTTAGCTTTTCTACTTCCTTCTCCATTTGCCCCACTGTGCTTTTTAAGGAGCAGTTTGCTTCAGTGGATTGTTGTGTCTCCTTTTCCATTAGGCCAATTCTAGTTTTTAAGCAGTTGTGTTCTTTATCCATACTGTTGAATCTTTTATCATAATTCTTTTGCATCACTCTCATTTCTTTTCTCAGCTATTCTTCTACCTTTCTTGTATGACATATAATCTTCTTTTTAGGTTTTTTTAAAAAAAATATTTTTCCCTTCTTTATTTTTCTAAAACTTAAAATACAGAATAAGAAAAGATAAAGACACATATTATAAACTTAAATATTAAAACCAATACAGAATAAGAAAAGAAAATAACATGTCATACTCACAGTAGAACATAATAGAGGACTCAAAATATATAGCAATGAATTTCCATTTCAAGAAAACCTATATAATAGATACTGTGCTGTGTTGAAAGCTGTCCATCTTTTCTTTGCTTCCTTGTAAGTTTTCTTTTGTTTTCCATTATGCACTTTTTACTTTGTTCTTTTTTCCACCTTTGTCGCCACCCACCTCACCTCAGAAGGCTACTATTAAGTTTGGATACATTTAGATATATACATACTCATGTACATAAATACACATGTATACATATGTATATATACACATGTATATGCATATACATGTGTATATATATATACACACACACATATACATGCATACATATATAAATATATACTTTCCCTAACAAATTCTGTTCCTTATATTTGTTTTATGTTTGTGCATATCTCTTCTTTCCTACTCCTCCTGATTCTTCTACTTCACTTCTACCTGCTACCTTGCCCTCCTATTACTTAGCCTACCTCCTCCCTCCAAGGATCCCTCCCTTATCCTTCTAGTTCCATAAATCGAAATACCCTTCTAAACTCCCCCCTTTAATCTGTTCCTTCACCCTCCACTCTAAAGATCCCTCCTTTATTTTGACATTTTGTTTAACCTAAACACCCTTTTATACCCCCCTTTAACCTACTCACTCACCATCTAGAAATTCCTCCCTTATCTTCTCTCCTCTCCCTATTGCCTTAGTGTTTTATTTCTTTCTGAATTTAGAAAACTTTTATACTCTTCTAGATATATGTGTATTGTTCTCTCTTAAACTCATTCCCAATGAAAGTAGGTTTCCAGAACTAACAGCCCTCCTTCCTCATCTAATTCCCTTGTGTCATTTCTTCCTCTAGCACCTCATTTGTATAAGATACTTACTCATTTTAGCTGTTCCTAAACAGTTTTACTTTTTTAAGTCATATCATACTCAAGTATGCTCCAATCTTTCTTATGAACTATCCAGTTTCTAATAACAATCTTGGACATACATTTTACATACATCAAATGTAAACAATCTGTATTTTTGAGTCCCATGTAATTAATTTCTCATATGTGCCATATATTTCTCTTGTATGTCAAATCTTCTATTTAGTTCAGGTTTCTTTTTAACAAAGTCCTGAAAGTCTGACAATTCATTGAATGTCCATGTTTTTTTATTCAAGATCATGCTTATCTTTGTTGGGCATGAAATTTTTGGCCAGAACCCCAGTTCCTTTGCTCTTCTATACATAGTGTTCCAAGACCTGTGATCTTTTACTGCCACCACTACTAGGTCTTGCATGACTCTAATTTTTGCACTGACATTTAATTTTTTTTTCTTGTTGCTCTTAGTATTTTGTCATTGGACTGAGGGTTTCATAATTTCACCGTTATTCCTGGGAATTTTCCTTGTCGGATCTCTTTCAGGTGGTGATTGGTGGATTTTTTTTCCTATTTCTACTTTTCCATCTTATTCAGGACAATTTTCTTTAATTATTTCTTGTATTATTGTGCCAAAATTCTATTTTTGATCATAACTTTCAGGTAGCCCAATTATTCTTTTGTTTTCTCTACTTGATCTGTTCTCTAGATCAGTTGTTTTTCTTATGGAATGTTTCACATTCTCTTGTATTTTTTCCATTCTTTATATATTGTTTTATTATTTTTTGATCTCTTATAACTTCAATGATTTCCCCTTGCCAAATTCTGATTTTCAAGTTGTTTTCTTCCTTAAGATTCTGCATCTCCTTTTCTAATTTGTTGACTATCATAATCTTCTTATTTTTCTTGAATTGTTCTTGTTTAAAAAAATCCCCACTCTCTCTAATTTGATTTTTAAAGTCTTTTTAAGGTTCTTCTATGAGTTTTTTATAGACAGGTGACTATTCGCTCTTACAATTTGGGTGGAAGAGGGTTTCTTTATGTTAGTATCCTCCTCTAAAGATGAACCCCTGTCTTCTCTATTTCCATAGTAATTCTCTATGGTTGAATTCTTTCTCCTTTGCCTGTGCATTTTCTTTTAAAATTTATAACAGCTTAGTTTTTACAATCACCTCTAGTTTGGGGGTATGGGGGATGGTGTCTCTTGCCTCAGATCTTCCTTTGGTTCTTCCCTCTGGCCTGGAACTGGAATCAAGACCTCCAGCCTCCTGTAATTGCCCACAGTCTAGGGTGCGGGAATCCCAGTCCCACTACTTCTACACTCTCTGGGTATGTGCTGGTTCCTTCTCACCTCTGAGAGCATCTCTGTAGTCTGGCATTTGATGTCAGCAAAGGTTCCCTCAATCTTCTCCCCAGCTCAGACATCCAACTCCCCTCACTGTCCTGCGGGTGAAGAATCCTGTGGCTATGGCTGAGGCAGCTTCCCAACCCAGCTAACCCCAGGGATTGCTGCTTGTTGTTTAAGTGGTCCCTAACCTGGAGGGGTTTTCTCTTCACAGGGACCCAACTTTGTCTTGGGATTTTTCTTCAAATCTTCTCTGATCATCCCAGGAGGACCAATGTTCTACTCCTATTCTTATTTATTTTTACCTCTCTATGTTTGCACTGAGGTACTATTTTGTGTCTTTTGTGGGAGGAAATCTTGAGAGCCTTCAATTTTTGATCTACTCTGTCATCTTCTTCAATTTTTTCTCCTAAACTCCCTTTTGAGTTCTACTATGAGTTCTTTCTGGACTTGATACAACTCCCTATTTCCTTTGAGGCTTTTCCCATAGGTGTTTTGACATTGTTGTCTTCTGTTTGCATCTTTATCTTCACTGTCACCACAATAATTTTCTATGGTGAGATTCTCTTTCTTTCTTTCTTTCTTTCCTTCCTTCCTTCCTTCCTTCCTTCCTTCCTTCCTTCCTTCCTTCCTTCCTTCCTTTCTTCCTTCCTTCCTTCCTTCCTTCCTTCCTTCCTTCCTTCCTTCCTTCCTTCCTTCCCTCCCTCCCTCCTTCCTTCCTTTCTTTCTTTCTTTCTTTCTTTCTTTCTTTCTTTCTTTCTTTCTTCCTTCCTTCCTTCCTTCCTTTCTTTATCTTTCTTTCTTTCTTCCTTCCTTCCTTCCTTTCTTTATCTTTCTTTCTTTCTTTCTTTCTTCCTTCCTTCCTTCCTTCCTTCCTTCCTTTCTTTCTTCCTTCCTTCCTTTCTTCCTTCCTTCCTTCCATCCTTCCTTCCTTGCTTCTTTCCTTCCTCTCTCTCTCTCTCTCTCTCTCTCTCCCTCTCTTTCTTTCTTTCTGTCTTCCTTCCTTCTTTCTTATATCTTTTGGCCCTTTTCCTTTCATTTGCCTTTGAGCTCCTCTCCAGAGTTGGAAGGAACACTGTCTCAGGCTTCTTGCTCCAGGGGCTGCAGGCCCCTGCTGTTTACCTGGTGGTGCACTAATGTTTCCTCGAGTCCTGTTTGGGAGTCTTGTGTTTGGTAGCTGGCAATGCTGGAGGTTGTAGGTATCTGGAAGCATACCTGGTGCTGAGACAGTCCTAGTGCTGCTGTCTGGTGTGGAGTGAGACTGGCAGAGTGTTTCTGTGTTTCCCTAAGGTTATTCTGAAGCATGTGGTCGTCTGGCCAATGGAGGATTCCTGTTTGCCCAGGGCTATGCTGAGGCACCTGGTGATTCTTGGAGCTGGAGTCTGCCTATTTGTCTGGCTATGCTAAGGTATGTGGGGGGACCCTGTGTTTGTGTTAGCCTGCTCCACTGCCCTGGGGCTCAAGATCTCCCACTAGTTTGTTGAGGTGGGGCTTACTGCTGGCTTTCTGGGATTCTTCCTGCCCTGGACTGTGCTCCCCTTTTACCCAAATGAGAATGACCTTTCCTGACAATCTTCCAAATTTCTTGTGCTAAAAGATTGTATCACTCCATCTTTTTTGCTGGTTCTGCTGTTCCAGAATTTGTTTTGGGATGCAGTTTTATGGTTGGTTGTACATAAATATGGGTGTGTTGCAGAGGTTTAGTGCTTATTCCACCATCTTGGCATCTGGAAATTGTTCAACCACTTTTAATGAGTGAAAAAGAGGTCAACTTCTCCCCATTTTATCCCAGATCCCATACTTCTTTGAAGTGTGCCTCAAATCAAAACCCATCAAACTTACCTATGGTTTTAGAGGATCCCTTGAGGAAATTAGTCCCTCCCATTTTCTGCTTACGCTCCCCAATTCTGGGTTCAGTTAAATCTTTGAAACTTGTTTTCTGTCTCCCTGGCATGTTTCAAATCAGTTTTCTGCCTTAATTATTTTTGCCCTTTAGCTCTGAATTGAATCCAGGTTTCAAATATTAGGCAGTCTTTTAAAGAGAGAAAGAGCCAAGAGACAGTTCACTAGATAGATCCGCCTCCTTCACATGCTCCCCATGAGCCCTGAAGATTCATAGTTTCAGTAATTAATGGGAAGACCTAGTACTTTATTGGACTTTTATCTTTCAAAGGTCAGTAACACCAGTTCTACTGTGACTATTTAAGTGTCTTGCTGTGCCATAACCTCAATCTACGGACAAAGTGAGAGAAAGACAGTGACTGTTTTCTAGGAATGGAATGTCTCCACTGGGTCTAATCTCCACTTAATCATATTAATTTGTAGGGCCATATATTCATTAAATATTGACATATTGAGGTGTTGTAGATTTGGAAAAAGAGGCCCTGGGTTTTCTTCAAAGACTGACCAATCATTAATTGTGTGATTCAGGATGTTATTATTATCCAATGATCTTCCATACCATATCTCCTATGAGATATTCTATTCAAGGCTAGAAAAGCCTTTGTATAAGCATCCAGTCCATCAGGTTCTCCCTTTCACTGTGACAGTCTTCTACTTCTCATTTTAATACAAAACAATAGCAACAAATAACTAACATATATGTATATATGTATATAGACTTTTGAGGTTTGCAAAATCCTTTATTTATAGTACTTCATTAATCATCACAGTAATTCTCATAAGTATGTGGTATTATTATCCACAATTTATGTGAAAACTGAGGATAGAAACTTAAATGATCTGTCCAGGGTCACACAGCTAGTAAGCATCTGGTACAGGGTTCAAACTCAGGCTTTCTTGATTCCAAAAACAGCACTCAATACACTTTGTCACCTGCCCTGATGGCCAACTCAGTAAATGCTTGGGATTAAATTTAGAAATTCAGGAAGTGACAACATATGAGTCTCATAGCTATAGTAATGGATTGAGGTGAAATTCATTGCAAGGATACACAGGGGTAGGTTTACTTATAATTAGTGGAGACAGTTGCAACAAACGCTGAATCAGCATTATATTTAGTGATGTGTTGCCCTGGATCAGAGAGTTTCCCTTTACCTGATTTCATGGAAGTTCCTATATATGGAAAATGTGGAATGATTTGGCATCTTTTAGGTATACCACCCCTCATAATGATTGATTTGAAGGCCCTGGTGCAGAGGAAGGGATGATTGGAAAAGAAAGGCAGCAGCCTCATGATATCTCCTGGGGTGTTCAAACATCCTGGAGGAACTCTTATTTTCCAAAATAGTTTTTGGAAAATTTTTGGATAATTGATTCATTCAGTCGGAAGGTCCTTCAGCAGCCATCTAGTGCAACCTCCTCTTTTTATATGTGAGGAACTGGAAGTCAAAGGAAGTTAAGTGACACACCCAAGGTCAGCGATAGTGAGAATCACTCTACCTAGAATAGACCAGGGCTAATTCTTCTGATCTCATCCTTCAAACATTTAACAACTTTTATTGGCTTCCCATTGTTGAACAAATTTTATATATATATATATATATATATATATATATATATATATATATATATATATATATATATATATATATATATATATATATATATGTATATATATATATGTATGTATGTATATGCATATATATATATATACATATAGGCAGATAGATATAGACAGATAGATAGATAGATAGATAGATATAGTAGTATCCCAATCATTTTTCAAGCATTGTCAGTTCTACCTCTATTTCATCTCATATCTGTTCCCTTCTCTCTACTCATGGGAAAAAATAGCACTCCAATTCTGTCCCTAAGCTCTCTCACCTACATGACTTGAATAGCCCTTCCAAACTGATTTTCTTAGATACAGTCCTTGTTTCATCTGTCATCTACGCAGGTTAGAATCTGTTATTCTCTAACTCAAGAAACTTAAGTAGCTCCTTCTACTTCTAAACAAATTGCATACTCCTGTATTTGTCACCTAAAGTCCTTTGTAGACCGTCTCTGGTCCAGAATTTCCAGGATGGATTCATATAATTCTGCCTCATACACTCAAAGCAAGAACAACACTATTTGCTTTTCTCAGTATAAAGCATTCCATCTCTTCTTCCTATGTATTTGCATGGGATGGTCCCCATAATGCACAACTCTTTGCAAATTAAAGTTCTAAATCCACTTAGAAATACTTTCTGAATTTCCCCATGTCATAGTGATTCTGCCACTATTCATGAATTAGGCTTTGTTAAAAATTATGTGTGTGCATATATATGTGTATGCATGTATGTATATATAATATATATATATACACAAGTATATGTATACACATGTGTCTATATGCACATATACATATATGTATATATTGATTTGGGGAGGTCGTCACATATATGTGCATTATATATACATGTATATATGTATATGTCTATATGTGCACACAAACACATTTGTGACCCACCTTTCCCCAAATATGTAAGTTTCTTGCAAAAGTTGTTTTATTTTTATTTTTGAATCCTTAGCACATAGCACAGTGCCTGAATTTGGTGGAAGATTATCATTTAACAATAATAATGCATTATATTGTATTGTATCAAACTGGATTGAGTTATGTATTGAGTCACTGTTTCAAAGTGAATTGATTTAGTTTGAATTAAATGATTTTCCTATGCTATACTGTTAGAGAAGTGGTTGACTGCTGCTGGGAAGGAACCAGGGTTAAACAAAAGTACTATATGAAAGGAGAGAGAGAGGGAGGGGAGAGAGAGAGAGAGAGAAGAAGAAGAAGAAGAAGAAGAAGAAGAAGAAGAAGAAGAAGAAGAAGAAGAAGAAGAAGAAGAAGAAGAAGAAGAAGAAGAAGAAGAAGAAGAAGAAGAAGAAGAAGTAGAAGAAGAAGAAGAAGAAGAAGAAGAAGGAGAAGGAGGAGGAGGAGGAGGAGGCAATGAGAGTTTAAGTGACTTGTCTAACATCCTACAACTATTATTTGTCAAAGGAAAGGTTTAAACCCATCTTCCTGTTCTTTAGGACACTCTTCTATTCACCATGCCATATTATCTGAACAGTACAAATGAGAACCAAATAAGTTAATGAGATCAGTTTGTCTAGAAATAAAGGATAGTTCCATTGTATCATCTCTGGTCAAACCATGATTAGAGTCTCAGCTTCAAAATTGGGATACGAGGATGGGCATTGTCACATTGAAGAATATCCTCAGGAAAATGATAAAGTGTTTTGAGATCACACCATAGAACAAAGAGTAGAAAGACCTTGGGATATTTATCCCTGAGAAAAGAGATTGTATTTGAATATTTGAAGGAACGTAATGTGGAAGAGAGACATATTCTATTTTTCTGTTGAAATTGTTTTCTTCTTAAGGTGTTGTTTCCTTCTTTAGAATGTTAACTGTGAGAAGACAAAGACTGGTTTATTTTATTTTATTTTTTGGTAACCCCACAACTTAGCATAGCATTTGGCACATGATATAAAGTCTCTCCTTCCTCCATTCCTTCCTTCCTTCCTTCCGTCCTTCCTTCCGTCCTTCCTTCCTTCTTTTCTCCCTTCATTCTTTTCTTCTTTCCTTTTTCTCTTTTCTTCCTTCTTTTTTTCTTCTTCTTCCTTCTTTCCTTCCTTCAACCCAAGTGGAAGATGGTTCATATTTGCTAGAGTCTGGGGTGTTCAGGGTCTAATACAAAACTGGCTCAGGTACAGTGACAACTACTGATGAATTGAGGGAATCTGTGAGCACTTTCTTTTTCCTTGTTTCCTAAACTTTGGCCCTTAGTCGATGTCATTGTAGCTTTAGAATGGAGGATGTATTCTCAAAGGATTTAAATATACTAGAGTATGGAAGAGGAAAAATGATATTAATGAATGATTATAGCCACTAATGAGATATAAAGAGCAACAAGGCCTAAATGAGAATCTTAGGAGAAACAGTGCCTATATGTAGCCAATTTCTATTAAGCAGAGAGCTAGGGAAAGGAATTGTGATGATACATTGTTAATGAATATTCCCATTGGTATAGCATCCTATATGGCACCTGCATGCTTGTAAATATCTCTTAGCTATTTCTCTCACCCATCCTACATATTGGTAGATCAGGGAATTTTTTCAAACTGAGTGAGGGCATGACTTTTGGGATATTACTCAATCAACGTTCTAGGGTAACCCTGAAGATAAGGAGGATACATTCCTACTACTCATTATTGTAGCTCTTGAGTCCCCCACTAGTGTGCTTCCCATTTACACAAAATCAGTTATATTTACACTATTGAATATTAAACATGAAACATTTATTAAATGAAGAAAATCAAGAATAATCATAATATTCATTAGTTGGAAAAAAGAAGGAATAATTCTGACATTTAGTCAATAGAAGGCAAACAAAGACAGTGCCAATTAAAACATCATACCAATCCATAAATCTGAGTCTCAATCACCCACCAATGTATATGGTGTCTGTGGTTGGGGGCAGGAAAGATGGACACACACACAACAACCTAGCAGTGACACTCACGTGTAACGTGCCCCTGAGACTAACTCACAGCTTTGGACCACAGGTCTTGCTGTCCTTCATCTCTTTGCAAATATTCTGTATCACATATCACCTACTGGGCAAATCCATTTTTTTCTGGCACTCTTGGGCCTCTGGAGCAGTATCAAGTGTTTGTAGCACACAACTGCCATTTAAAACATTTACCAAGTGTTAAACTATTTTAGTTGCAAACAGTTAACCTGAAGTCAAAGAGTCAAAGTACATCAGATGTACTTGGGAGCTTTGAGCAGTTTCTCCCTTCAAGCTGTTAAGGAGTGACAGGACCAGATACCTTTCCCTAACCAACTCTTCAAATACTTGGGGAATCGGTTTCCTCCAATCAGCATTCAGCAGAACAAACCCTCTCCTCCAAATGGCATAGCTCACAGCAAAGCATATACAAAAGCTCCCTTCTTTTTCTCTCTTCTAATAAAAAAAGCAGGAAAGGATATAACAAGAAAAGCCATAGGAAGCTTCCCTGTAGATTGTGCAATAAACCCTATTAGACTTTCATACAGAGGGATGATCCTGCTTTCCTCCAACCAGCTTCTGCCAATCACAATACTTTCCTCCAATAAAACAGCTCTTTGCATTATCTGCAAAGCCTATCAGCTGTGCTCAGCTCCTATCATCATCTGAATTCTATCTTCTGTGATGAGTTTCTCTCATCGCCTACTATATCTTTCAAGCCCTGCTATGGACTACTTCTGGTATCTGCTTTTTCTCATGTCTTATTTTCTATATCTTCATCTTGTCATTTCAGGCTTCTAGTGCCTCAAACCAGTCTCCTTGTGCTTGGTGACTCATCTCTTACTTTAAGTTGGAAGCTCAAAAAATCCACCTTTCTCTCAAGTAGGATCCCAACAATCCTTACATAAATATTGTTAGTCCTCAAAAAGTTCTTTGATTTAAAATTTCTCCTTAAGGAGGATTCTGGGAAGATGGTGGATTAGGTCAGAAAATTCCAAGGTCTCAAGACTTTTCCCCACAAAAGACATAAAATATCACCTTAGGGTGAACAAAGTGTGGGTAAAAATAAATAAGATAAGGGGCACAATAAGGGCATTCTTGGGACAATTTGAGAAGATCTGAAGAAAAATCCAAGATAAGGTTTGGTCCTTGTGAAGGATAAACACCTCTAGGCTAAGGTTCACTTTAACAACAAGTGACAAACCCTGGAGTTAACTGGGTTGGGAGGCTACCTCAGCCCCAGACACAGAATCTTTTATTCCTGGGACAGTGAAGAGAGTTGGATGTCTGAGCTGAGCACTTAATTGTAGCCTCCTGTGGGGGGAGGGGGAGAACAAAAGTGCATAGCAGGGAACAAAAGAAAACTTAGGAGGCAGCAAAGAAAAGACAGCTCTCAACACAATGCGTAGTATTTATGATACATGCTTTTTTGAAACTAAAAGTTATTGTTACATATTTTGAATCCTCTCTTATGTTCTGCTATGCATATGACACATTTTTCTTACTTTTTATTTAAGTTCCAATATTTAAGCTTATGACATATTTTTGCTTCTTTTCTCTATTCTGTATTTGTGTTTGGGTGTTTGAGTCTAAAATATTTTTTAATTCTATTTTAACCTTCAAAATCTGAAAACAGCCATATGAAAACAAGTTGATAGACCATGATTCGCAGCAGCCCTTCTTACTTCACCCAATTCTATGTTTTCAAACGTGAATTTTCAGTACATTTAACTAAGGGACACCTTTGTTTCAGATCCTCAGAACAGCCTGTGTCTCCCCTCAAATACCTAAAAAATCTAAAGAGCTAGTTTCATCTTAATTTGAATTTATCAATAGTTCCTCCACAAGAGTATTTTTCTGCCTTTTCAGGCAAAAAAAACCTCCACATAACAACTGACAGTACTTTGGTACCTTAAAAAATTAACGATAGTAAATAGCAGGGTGGGGCCCAGATTGTAGAGAAAAGGCAGTGGCTCAAAACCCCTCAGAATACCTTTAAATAATGCTATAAAAGAATTCCTGGAGCAGCAGAATCCACAAAAAGATGTGGAGAATTTTTTTTCCAGTCAAAGACAACTGAGAATAACTATAGGAATGGCTTGTCACACCTGGGTGAGAGTGAAGCACAGTCCAGCATAGGCCATGCCAACCCAGCCCAAGCCCCAGCAAACGAGGAACAGGCCTTGTGAGCCACAGAATCAAGCAGCTGTTGTAGCTCCTTCCAGAGCTCTCAGTCCACAGATGGTAAGGGGCCCAAAAAACTTTTCAGAAGGACATCACATGGGTCTCTTTGCTAGCACTGAGGCAGGACTCTGTGGCTTTGGTCAAACTCAGATAAAAGTCATAGTTCTGGATGGCAGTCCTAGGGTGAGGAAAAGCACTAGCACACCAGAGTCTGTGGCCTCAGTGGAGCAGGGACCCTCCTCAAGTTTCCAGGGGAGAAAAGAGTGCTTATGGTTGCTCATAGACCAGAGCACAGGTCAGGAGAGTAGTAAATACACTTCTTGTTAGATCATACCACCTTGGAAGAACTGAGAACAAGTATCTCTGAAAACAGTTACACAAAAGTCCTCAAGCTTGAGACAGCATGCCCTCCACCATGGAAGAAGACTCCTACTTTACCAAAGACTTAAAAGTCAAGAAAAAGGCTAGGAAAATGAGTAAAAACAACAAAAAAATTCTGACTGTAGAAAATTACTATGATGAAAAGGAAGAGAAAACTCACTCTCAGAAGAAGATAACAAAGTTGAAGCTCCAACATTCAAAGCCTCCAAGAAAAAAACATGAATTGATCTCAGGCCACAGAAGAATTCAAAAAGGATTTTTAAAATCATGTAAGACAGGTAGAGGGAAAAAATGGGAAGACAAATGAGTGATGCAAGAAAATCATGAAAAATGAGTCAACAGTTTGGTAAAGGAGACACAAAACGTTGAAGAAAATAGCACCCTAAAAAAACAGACTAGGCCTAATAGTATAAAAGGTACAAAAATCCAATGAGGAGAAGAATGCATTAAAAAGAAGTGGCCAAATGGAGAAAAGACACAAAAGGGACTGAGCCAAGATGGCAGCTGGAAAGTGGGAACTTGCATGAGCTCCCCGCCAGGTCACTCCAAAAACCTATAAAAATGGCTCTGAAAAAATTCTAGAGCTGCAGAACCCATGGAATAGCAGAGTGAAGCAGGGCTCCAGTGTAGGACAGCCTGGATGGTTGCTGGGTAAAGTCTATCCCATGGAGCTGGGAGTGGAGCAGAGCAGAGCAACCCGCATGGGCTGCATCTGGACCAACAAGACCGGGAGAATGGCAGAACAGGCCCTGACTCAGTGAGCTGTGTCAGTTACCAGACTTCTCAACCAACAAACACCAAAGACAACAGAGAATGTTAGTGGGAAAAACTGCAGGGACAGAGTAAAAGGAGTTCTCAGGTGGGCACCACCCTGGGGGCAGTGGAGGCTGCTTCCAGAGCTATAGCTGCTGTTGCTTCTGGCCCCAGGCCCGCCTGGTGGGAAGAATTAAGTGGCAGATCAGAGCAGGAGTACAGAGTCTGCTTAAGATCTGAATCCTGGTCTGGGTTGGCAGTTCTTAGGGAAGGAGGAGTGCTGGTGTGGCAGAGCTTGCTGCATAGAAATAGCTCTGAAAACAACAGCACAACCCCTCAAGCTTGGAACAAAGTACTCTCTACTCTACAAGCAGTCATACTCCTACAAAAAACTCAAGGGTCAAGTAGTTGGCTGGGAACATGACCAGGCAGCGAAAATGGACTCAAATTTAGACTCAGATTTTGGAATCTTTCTTTGGTGACAAAGAAGACCAAAACATACAGCCAGAAGAAGTCAACAAAGTCAAAGAGCCTACGTCAAAAGTCTCCAAGAAAAACATGAACTCATCTCAGGCCATGGGAGAGCACAAAAAGGATTTGGAAAAGCAAACTAGAGAAGTAGAGGAAAAATTGGGAAGAGAAATGAGAACGATACAAGAAAACCATGAAAAACAAGTCAATGACTTGCTAAAGGAGAACAACACCTTAAAAAATAGACTACCTCAAATGGCAAAAGAGCTCCAAAAAGCCAATGAGGAGAAGAATGCTTTGAAAGGCAGAATTAGCCAAATGGAAAAGGAGATCCAAAAGCGCACTGAAGAGAATACTACCTTAAAAATTAACCTGGAGCAACTGGAAGCTAGTGACTTTATGAGAAATCAAAATATTATAAAACAGAACCAAAGGAATGAAAAGATAGAAGACAATGTGAAATATTTCACTGGAAAAACCACTGACCTGGTAAATAGGTCCTGGAGAGATAATCTAAAAATTATTGGAGTACCTGAAGGCCATGATCAAAAAAAAAAAGAGCCTAGATAAAATCTTGCAAGAAATTATTAAGGAGAACTGCCCTTATATTCTAGAGCCAGAGGGTAAAATAGAAATTGAAAGAATCCACAGATGGCCTCCTAAAAAAGATCCCCAAAAGAAACCTCCTAGGATAATTGTTGCCAAATTCCAGAGCTCCCAGTTCAAGGAGAAAATACTTCAAGCAGCCAGAAAGAAACAATTTGAGTATTGTGGAAACTCAATCATAATAATACAAGATCTAGCAGCTTCTACATTAAGGGATCGAAGGGCTTGGAATATGACATTCTGGAGGTCAAAGGAGTTAGAATTAAAACCATGAATCACCTACCCATCAAAACTGAGTATCATGCTCCAAGGCAAAATATGGATTTTCAATAAAAATAGAGGACTTTCAAGCTTTCTCAGTGAAAAGACCAGAGCTGAATAGAAAATTAGACTTTCAAAAATAAGAATCAAGAGAAGCATGAAAAGGTAATCAAGAAAGAGAAATCATAAGGGGCTTACTAAAGTTGAACTGTTTTGTTTACATACTTACATGGAAAGATGATGTGTATAATTCATGAGACCTCAGCATTAGGATAGTTGAAGTGAATACACATATACATACATACATACACACACACACACACACACACACACACACACACACACACACAGGGCACAGGATGAGTTGAATATGAAGAGATCATATCTAAAAAAAATCAAATTAAAGGATGAGAGAGGAATGTAATGAGAGAGGGAAAAAGGGAGAGATGGAATGGGGCGAATTACCTCACATAAAAGTGGCAAGAAAAAGCAGTTCTGTTAGAAGGGAAGAGGGGGCAGGTGAGGGGGAATGAGTGAATCTTTCTCTCATCGGATTTGACCTGAGGAGGGAATAACATACTCACTCAATTGGGTATCTTAGCCCACAGGAAAGAAGGAGGAAGGAGATAAAAAAGGGGAGTGATGGAAGGGAGGGCAGATAGGGGGAGGAGGTAATCAAAAGCAAACACTTTTGAAAAGGGACAGGGTCAACGGAGAAAATTGGATAAAAGGGGATGGGATAGGAAGGAGCAGAATATAATTAGTCTTTCACAACATGAGTATTGTGGAAGGGTTTTGCATAATGATACACATGTGGCCTATGTTGAATTGCTTGCCTTCTTAGGGAGGGTGGGTGGGGAGGGAAGAAGAGAGGGAATTTGAAACTCAAAGTTTTAAAAGTAGATGTCCAAATAAAACATTTTTGCCTGCAACTAGGAAGTAAGATATACAGGTAATGGGGCATAGAAATCTATCTTGTAAGGGAAAAGGGGATGGGGGGTGTATGAGGTGACACAAGGGAGGGTTGACTGGGGAATGGGGCAATCAGAATATATGCAATCTTGGAGTGGGGGGGTAGAAATGGGGAAAAATCTGTAATTCAAACTCTTGTAAAAATCAATGCTGAAAACTAAAAATATTACATAAATAAATAATTATTTTTAAAAAAGAGACAAAAAATTTACTGAAGAAAATAATTCCTTAAAAATTAGAGTTTAGAAAATGGAAGCCAATAATTTTATAATTAATCAAGAATAAATAAAAGAAAACCAAAAGAATGAAAAAAAAATAGAAGACAATGTAAAATATTTCACTGGAAAATCAACTGACCTGGAAAATAGATCCAGGAGAGATGATTTAAAAATGATTTAAAAAAAAAGCCTAGACATCATCTTTCAAGGAACTATCAAGAAAAACTGTCCTGATATTAGAAAACTAGAGAGTAAACTAGAAAGAATCAACAAATCACCTCATGAAAGTGATCCCAAAATGAAAACTCCCAAGAATATTATAGCTAAACACCAGAGCTCCCTGGTCAAGGAGAAAATATTGCAATCAGTCAGAACAAAATAAGTATCATGGAGCCACAGTCAGGATAACACAAGATTTAACAGCTTCTACATTAGATTGGAGAACTTGGGATATGATATTCTGAAGGACAAAGGAACTAAGATTGCAACCAAGAATCACTTTCACAGGAAAACTGAGTATAATCCTTTAGGGCAAAAAACAGATATTCGGTGAAATAGATGACTTTTAAGCATTCTTGATGAAAAGACCAGAGCTGAATAGAAAAATATGACTTGAAAGTAGAAGAGAAGCATAGAAAAGTAAACAGGAAAGATAAATCATGAGGGACTTAATAAGGTTAAACTCTTTACATTCCTAAATGGAAGATGATAGTTGTAACTCATAAGAATTTTCTCAGTATTAGGGTAATAAGAAGGAGTATATACAGACAGAGGGCAGGTGTGAGTTGAATATGAAGAGATGATATCTTAGAAAACGAAATTAAGGAATAGAGAGGAATGTGTTGGGGGAGGGGAAAATGAAGAGGTAGAATAGGGGTAAATTATTTCTCATAAAGGAGGCAAGAAAAAACCTTTTGTAGTGGAGGGGAAAAGCAGAGAGTTGAGCGGGCATGAGTGACCCTTCCTCTGATCAGAATTGGCTCAAAGAAGGAATAATATACACACTCAATAGGGTATAGGAATCTATCTTGCTGCACAGGAAAGTGGGGGGGGGGGACGGATGTATTGGCAATCAAAATTTGCTCTTAGCACTTAATTCAACCAAGTGCCCTTGAAGAGTTTGGCCTTTATTTCCTTGATTAAATTAGGAGTCCTTGATGACCTCCTTGCCTCAAGAAAAAGCCTAGTTTGCATGGGTTTGAGTGACATGTTTTTGATATCAGAGGCTTTTAGACCATGTGGGTTTAAGTTGAATTTTTTGTGATGATTTTATGTCATGTGGGTAAGTCACATGTGTGACTCAGCCCTGACCCTGAAAAAGATATAAAACCAGGGGTTGTCTTTCCTTTTTTGGAGCTCTGACCCATAGCAGTAGTGGTGGGCATGTGGCTCTGGGCCAGCTGTTGTTATGAGCTCCCTGGCTCAAGTCAGATGTTGATAACTATAAATTGTATTTGGTCTGTCTGCCAATGTTTGTATTTGTTTATATTTGCTCTGAAGTTTAGGGTGCTGGCTTTTTCCCCTGAACTAAGTGAATGGTATTTGTATGCTGGATTAAAGTAAGATTGTCAACGTCTTAATGTTGCTTTCCTTGGTAAAGCAGATCAAAAGAACCTGGGCTTGCAGCATTCTGTGAGCTGGTTGTTGTTGGTTTTTCAGTCCCACAGCAGCTGCTAGCCAGATTGTTGAAACAAGGGAATAAGAGAAAAAGGGATGATAGAAGGGAAGGCAGATTGAGGAAGGGGTGGGCAGAAGCAAAACTTTTGAGGAGGAACAGGGTGAAATAGTGAGAATAGAATAAATTGGGTGGGGGGAATAGGGTGAAGGGAAATATAGTAAGCAATAGTAACTGTGAAAAAAATGAAGCAAGTTTCTCTAACAAAGGCCTCATTTCTCAAACATATAGAAAATGGAATCAAATTTATAAAAAAAGAGCCATTCCCCAGTTGATAAGTGATCAAAAGATTTGAAAAGTTTTCAGATAAAGTAACCAAAGCTATCTATAGCCATATTAAAAAAATACTCTAACTCACTATTGATTGGAGAAATGCAAATTAAAACAATTCTGTGGTATTACCTCACACCTATTATATTAGCTAGTAGGACAGAAAAGGAAAATTCCAAATGTTAGAGGGGATCTGGGAAAAATGAGACATTAATGCATTATTCATAGAGTTTTGAACTGATTCAACCATTTTGTAGAGCAATTTGTAGTTTTGCCAAAAGGGCTATTAAACCATGCATACCCTTTAACCTGGCAACACCACTGTATCCCAAAAAAGATTAATAATAGAAAGGGTAAGGACCCACATGTACAAAAATATTTATAGAGCTCTTGTCTGGTGGGAAAGAATTAGGAATTGAGGGGATGTCCGTTAATTGAGGAATGGCTGGACAAGTTGTGGTATGTGATTATGATGAAATACTATTGTGCTATAAGAAATGAGGAGGAGGATGCTCTCAAAAAATCCTGGGAAGAAGTGAGCTAATACAAAGTGAAATGTACTCTGTTCCAAGTAACAGCAAAGTTGTAAGATGATAAGTTGTGAATGACTTAGCTATTCTCAGCAATACAATGGTCCAAGATAACTCTGAAGCACTCATAATGAAAAATGCCATCCATCCCCAAAGAAAGAACTGATGATGTCTGAATAAAGATGGAAGCATACTTTTTTACTTTATTTTTCTTGAGTTGTTTTTTTTTAATTTGGTCTTTTTTTTTCTTTCACAACATGACTGTATAAGAAATGTTTTGTATCACTATGCATGTATAAGCTATATTCAATTGCTTGCCTTCTGAATGGGGGAGTGGAGTTGGTAAAGGAGGAAGGGAGAGAATTTGGAACTCAAAGTATTACAACTGAATGTTAAAAATTATTTTTATATGTAACTGAGGAAAATAAAATACAAAATAAATTCCAATAATAGTACATAGCAAAAAAGGACTGATGATTAAATGACATTTGAGGAGGAATAGGGAAGGGATATTCTCTTCAACCATGGAGGTAAGATAAGACTGGAATGTGTTTTAAATATTACTATGCCCCATGTCCGTATGCTGTTAGAATCAGGCTATGTATGTGCATGGAGCTTATTCATCACAGGTACTCAGAGACTTTAGATGCAGACAATAAATGCACATCCCTCTCCCTTGACTTTTTATTATTCTTTAAGCTTGACTTTGTATTACAGGATGTGAGAGAAGGGGAAAAGAAGAGAAGGGAAGGGAAAAGGACAAGAGAGGAGAGTAGAGGAGGGGAACATAGAGGACAAGAAAGGGGAGGGGAGAGGACAAGAGAGGAAGGGAGGGGAGAGGGATGGGAGGTAAGCACAGGGAAGGGAAGAAAAATGTAAGGGAACATGCTAGCAAATTTCTTAATCGCTACCTGCCTCAGTTTCCTCAACTGTAAATGGGGATAATAATAACACTTACCTCACAGGGTTATCATGAGGACCAAGTGAGATAATATTTGTAAAGCACATAGCACAGTGCTTTAGAAACATAGTAGATGTTTAATTGCAGTCTTTTTCCCTTTTCCCTTATCACTCTCTTTAATCTGATAGAATTCGCTAAGGAAACAGGTTACTGTGATTTCCTTCTCTCATATTTTGGGGGAATAGGTAAAAAAATAGGTTTCCTCAAGGTCACTGGTCAGGTAGACACATGCTCTTCAGAAGATCATTAGTCTACTCACCATTAAAATCACTAATTTTTTAAAAAAAAATCTTACATCAGAGTTGATTGCCTTTCTTTTCCACAGCACTTGGAGGAAAATGTAATTATAAGCTTAAGGAGACTCTCGTGCTTAAAGCTAGTACTATGTGCCTAAGAAATCTTAATGGGAAAAATAAACAAAATAAGTAAATAAAGATTAAAATAAACATTATTAAGTAAAAAAAAATTTAAAATAAATAAATCACTATGAAACAGAGAAGGGTACCTTTCTGACGCTCAGCAGTTAACTAACTATTTTTAGGAGAAAAACCTCAATTGTAAAAAACTTTCTCTTCGGGAACATTAACTTTTTTATATACATAACAAAATGTGACAATATGGCCTAAATATAATGTGATAGAATAAGATCTATTTTCAAAATGCTTAAATACTAAATAAATCATTAAAAAGAGGAAGGAGTAAGCTACAATAAATATTTTTAAAAAGCAAAGCAAGTTTCTAAATATTTATTTGTTCTTCAGTAATGTCTTCATTGAAGTACCTTTATTCTGCTTAGGAAATGATGTGAGGAAGAGGAAAGAGACTTTTGATACAGTTTTAGAGAGGAAATAAACAAAGAAACAAACAAAAAACTATCCATCCATGAGTACCAGCTCTTCGGAGTGTTAAGTACAAAGCTCACATGTAAGTTGTGCCCATCAATAGGCATAACAGGGTCACAAGGAGTAGGAGGTGGTCAGTATATGGGTGCATCTTCTAATGGAGTGAGCCAACCGGTCATCACAAGGCAGGTTCCAGAGAAAGTGATCATCATGAGCAGAAATGTTTCCTTTTTGAGGAGAAAGCAGTTGGACCTGTACTAGGTCCTGCTTCTCTCAGGTTAAATCCCTTTTGTCCTGTGCTACTTACTATACTGCTTCACAGTGAAAAGGAACCAGCCTTATAGCTTTCACATATATATATATATATATATATATATATATATATATATATATATATATGTATATATATATGTATATATATACATATATATTTTAAGATTCCCATGGAGAGGAGATGATGACAAAGAGGAGGTATCTATGTTTCATGGAGGGAGAACAGAGGTCTAGTTTACTTTAGTGTGGGCGTTTGTGTGTTTTCTGAGTCCAAACATATTTTGTAATAAATTCATCTTTCAGGATTTCTGGAATCATGGTGAAAGATTGAGGCCATTCTCTTCCATGCATCAATCCATTTTTCCATATCTGCAGTTCTAAATCAGCTTAAAGCAAACATTTCAAGCTGACAGAAAATAAATAAATTAATGGACACTTAAAATATATTTAGTAACAATTCTCCAAAGGAGATTGCTGGAAAAGGTGCTTTTTTCCCTGATCAATGGGGATCAGCAGCTATTTAGATCTCTCCTTCCACCAACTAGCCCAACGCTAGAGACCTGAAGGTAAGTTTCAATTTTGCAATCTCAACAAAGAAACCTAGCTGTTTCTTGAGTTTTAGCTCCTTAATTCTTCCTTGGAAACCACCAAACAAATTTCCATTTTTAAGAAAGGATAATAAAGGAAGTGGGGAACCACTACCATTTAACTTTTCTCTACTTCAGTTTCACCTTCTGAAAAATTGGAATAATAGTACCTAACTTCTGGGATTTGGGTGGGGGGAAGGGAGGGGGATAAAATGTGATCATATTTATAAAGCACTTTGCAAATTCTAAAGCACTATATAAATGCCAGCTATTAGAATTAATATTAATATTGACACCATAGATACCCAAGATAGGAGAACTAAGGAAGGAAGAAGACTGTGTTATCCTGGCTGTATGGAGTCCAGCGGAATATAGCATACTACTGGTAGGGATCACAATGTAGAACTCCAGGTCTTGTAGAACTGATGAGTCTATGTACATCCCACCCTCCTTGGCTTTTATAGATGTACATAATCACCACAAATCAAAACCCAGCGATATCAAAGACTTCCTGTGGATACGACATACATTTTCTTAATCTATTCCACCCTTGTAGAATATTGGGAGAGGACATCTTCCTCCTTTTTTCAGAGGCAAAGAATCGTGTATGTGTAATATTGCATACATTTCCAGACTTGGTTAGAATGTTAGTTTTGCTTAGATTTTATTAGAAAAAAACAATATGTATGGAGATTTACATAACTTTCATTTTGATACTACTGTCAGAACAATTCCGTGCAGTAATTGGTATAAATATGATTATGCAAATTTTACAGGTATAGAAACTGAGGCAAGGAGAGGTTAAGTAACTTGCCCAGGACCACACAGGTAGCAGAGTTATTATCAAAACTCAGGTCATGTCTAGCTCCATATATAATGTTCTTTGCTGCCATTACAACTGGGTCACAAAGTGTTGGATGTGACTCCATAACAATAGTAACAACAATAACAAGCCTAGATAGCCTCTGAGGCCACAGTCATCTCTAGTTTCATTATCCCATGATAATCCCATTGGTCTAGAATTTTCACTTTCTTCCAAACATAGCTCAGATGCTCCTTCTTCCAAAAGATCTTTCCGGATCCCCCTAGTTATTACCTCACTCTCACTACTGAAATCATATGTTATTGCTTTGTAAATACTTAGAATCAATTTGCTTTTATTTATATTGTATCTATTCAATAGATTGTAAACCCCTTGAAAGCAGGGATTGTTCCAATTTTGCCATGTACCCCTAGAGCCTAACACTTTGCTAGGAGCAGAGTAGATGTATTATAAGTTTGTAGGATTAATTTTTACATAGTAATCTTCTTTCTGTATCTTCCAATTCTTCTGTTGCATTGATTCCTATCGATCTTTCCGTATCTTTTTTTTTATTCCTTATATTTATCATGTCTTAGGGACACAAACTATGCTCATATCTTGATATGCTGTGATTCATTTATTCTCCAAAAATGCTTTCTAATATCCACTTTGCATCATCCTCCAAACCACATTATTTGATATCTGGCCATCATTACCACCTCCTTCCAACCAGTACCTTGGATTCTGCCACTGGGACCACCCTGGTCTCTGATGAGTGAGTTTTCAGTTTATCTTTCTCAAATCCAAGGTTCCATCTGATTTCCTAGACATCTCCAAACCATGCCTTTGAGGGAGTATCACCCCTCTCTCATTTCTAGATCCCTTTTGTATATTGTCTTCTCTCATTTGTATGCAAATTCCTTAACTTCAGGGACAGTCTTCCTTGCTTGCATTTAGATCCCTAGAGCTTAGTTGTAGTAACTTAAAATAGAATGTATATAAAGAGTCTTGTGAGAGGTGAGAAGGAGTTTGTGAAAGCTAGAGAGGAAAGATATCAAGGCTCTTTGGCCTTTCGGCTTCAGCTTCCAGATATAAGACATTCCATTCTAGCTTTTATTCACATCACTGAAGGGAAAGCAAGACTCTAGAAAGAAGTTGGCATATAGAAGAGCTGGTATTATGTTTCATGTTCATATCTCCACCTTCCCACAGTAGAGATTTTGGGATTCCCCTTGAGTGAGATCTGAGACTCTCTCTCTCTATCTGACTCTCTGTCTGTCTCTGTCTCTGTCTCTTTCTCTCTGTATATATATATATATATATATATATATATATATATATATATATAAGCTATATCTATATATATATATATATTTCTGTATCTATTTCTCTCTGTCTCTCTGTGTGTCTCTCTCTGTCTCTCTTTTTGCATATATATATATATACATATATTTCTGTATCTCTCTGTCTCTATTTCTCTCTGTCTCTGTGTGTCTCTCTGTCTCTTGATTTCTGTCTGTCTCTCTGTCTATGTCTCTCTCTATATATGTCTCTATCTCTCTGTCTCGGTCTCTCTCTGTCTCTCTCTCCCTGCCTCTCTCCTCTCTCCTCTCTCTCTCTCTCTCTCTCTCTCTCTCTCTCTCTACTCTGTACAGTCTGGTCAGAGACCTGGTTTTTATTCATCATTCTGCTAGCTAATCCTTATGACTTTAAGC
The DNA here is from genome assembly GCF_011100635.1 of Trichosurus vulpecula. Taxonomy (NCBI): domain Eukaryota; kingdom Metazoa; phylum Chordata; class Mammalia; order Diprotodontia; family Phalangeridae; genus Trichosurus; species Trichosurus vulpecula. The sequence goes on from NC_050578.1 coordinate 248,962,176, forward strand.
ATGTCACCTAATCTTCATGGGCCTCAGTTTCCTCACCTGAAAAATAGACTAGAGGAAATAACCTCTAAAGACTCTTTCAACTCTGTGTCTATGATGTTCCAAAAACTATTTCAGAAAGGATAATAATAATAATTGCAACAACTAGCATTTATATAAGACTTTAAGGCTCATAAAGCATTTTAAAGATATTAACTTATTTGAGCCTCACAAAATTCTGGGAAGTTGGTCCTATTGTCCCCATTTTACAAATGAAGAAACTAATGTATAAAGAAATTGTGATTCACCTAGGATCATGTAGCTAGGATATCTCTGACATTCAATTTGAACCCAGGGCTTTCAGACTTCAGGGACAGTGCTAAATCCATTGATCCACCTAGCTGCTTCTATGAAGATATAATGCTGAATAAAGTTTAATGTTTTTCCCATTGTGAGTGGCTCCATTTGAAGCCACTGAAGAGAGAAAATGATCATTCAATGCCTGAAGTGGTTTTCATGCAAAAATACTTTATAACTGATGAACTGTAAGCTCCTTAAGGATGGAGATAGTACCCATTTTCAGCTTTAACTCCCTAGCACAATGTCTTGCTAAAAGTATGCATTTTATATATGTTTGTTCAATCAAAACCAATTGAGTTTAGCACTATCCACATTTAATTCTCTGGATACAAACATGAAATACAAATGATACTTTTTAAAGATCCTCTTCAGATAATCACTGGGTCATTTATGATACAAAGTCCTCCAACATATGATCCATGACTTCCTACAGTTCCACTTAATAGACATTTTAAGTACCTATTATGTATGAATCACTGTGCTAGGTGCTCAGGGTACAAAGACAAGAATTAAATACAACTCCTGTGCTCAAGAAACATGCCTTCTAATGGACTTGCCAAACATCGTACAGTAAGTGTCAAATCCAAGACTAAAATGGCTAGTCAGGGTCATGAGCTAGCCCTCCAGCATGTTTGTTCTGATTCGTTGTCTAGTGTTATTTCAATCCGCTACTGAGGAAGGAGAGATATTCTTTATTCTCTTGTTTATGGAGTCTGGTCTTCCCAGGGTCCTCAAGGAATAAAAACATTTCGATGAAGTAGCTCAAAGTTACAAGGCTATGTTCAATTTCATTGCCACCTGGAAACAATAAAGTACACAAATGTATTTATTCCCCTTCTCAAGGAATCATGGGCAAATTAAAAGATGCACAATCCTATTAATAGTGCAAGAACATGATTGACATGACATATCTTTGTGACTAATCTGGATGATGGACTCTGAGAAGCCTACATCAGTCTGTCAGGGAGCTCTAAGGGACAGCTGACAACACTCACACAAAACCTAAATATTTGTGTTGTCAGCCATGACTTTTGTGACATTTCAAGAAGCTATTCTCCTTAGGGAGAGCATTTATTCACTATCATCTGGAATTCAGAAAGTCAAAAATAGCCCTCTTACACTTCAGTAATTCAAGAAAAAAATAAAGGGAGTGGGGGGTGACCTAAGTGACAGAATATAATAAACCAATTCTCAATATGTGAGCCATTTGGGAGTATCAGCATAAGCTGAACAGAATACATTAACCTGTCTTTCTGAGAAGATATCTGAGGGTGGTAATATGGAGGCCCAGGAAACAATCATAGGACATGAAGCAAAAGTAGAGAAGCTAATAATGTCTTCATTTACATTGAGATTTGTCCTTCCTCTTCCCTCTCTTCCTTCCTTCCTTTTTCCCTTCCTCCCTCTCTTACTTCCTTTTTTCTTTCTTTATCTTTATTCTCCCTTTCTGTCTTTGTTTCTTTCTTCCTTCCTGTTTCCTCTTTCCTTTTTTTCTATCTCCTCCTTTGCCTCTTCTTCCTACCCATAACCCTTCATTTTCTTTCTTCTTCGTCATCATCATCATCATCATCATCTTCTTCTTCTTTTTTCCTCCTTCTCTTCTTCTTTCCTCTTCTTCTTTCCTCTTCTTCTTTTTCTTCTTCTTCATCATCACCTCCTCCTCCCCTTCCTCTTCCTCCCTCCTCCTTTTCCTTTTTGCTCTCATTATGCTCTTTGTTGTTTTGCTTGCTTCATTTTATAACAGTCCCATAAGCATTTCAATATACCTCTTGACTACTATCCCCACTGTGAGTGATATTATTCAGTATTGTATTGGAAATCCTAGTAATATCGAAAAGAGGAGACAAGAAATGGAATCAGAATAAGAAATAAGGTAATAAAACCGTCTGTTGTTGCAGAAGATATAACTATATACTTGGAAAACTCCAAAGACTCAACTAAAAAGTTCGTTGAGACAATTAATAATTTTAGCAAAGTAGTAGGATATAAAATAAATCCTCATTCTTTCTTTCTTAAGTTACAATAATATTCCATTACATTTTTGTACTATGATTTATTCAGGCATTCTCTCCCAAATGAGATCACTTTACAGTCCTTCAATACTCTAGAAAATACAATTATTAATATTCTGATATAGAGTGTATGTGAACTCTTTTGACCTCCTTGGGCTATTTATGCCTAGCAGTGGGTTTGCTGAGCTATTTTGGGCTAGGCATTTTAGCCACATTCACAGTATAGTTCCAAATTGCTTCTCAAAATGATAGGACCAATTTATAACTTTGCTAACAATATGTTAAGGTACTTATTTTTCCACAAGACATCAATTTGGATTATTGTTTTTTCATCATTTTAACAAATTCATTGGTTTCAAGAGTTGTTCTGATGTACATTTAATATATTATTATCAAATTGGAACAAACTCATATGATTTTCATGAAACCCTATTTCAAATGTCCCAAATGAAATTTTAATACATTTTGATGAGTTAAAACATTGTAGAGTAAGTAATCGTAGGTAGGGACTTAAAAAGAAAAAACTTTAAGAATGGCATCCTTAAGATAAAAAAAGGAAAAATGGGAGTTCTGTAGAAGAACAATGTGGATACACAGGTAACTCTCAAATTAGAATTTTTTTTAAAAAGATTGTTTGCATTGAAGGAAGGGTAGAAAATGAAACCTGAGTAATCAAAGCACGTCTCAGCTTCTTAAAAATAGTGATACTAGGAGTAATAAAGCTCAAAAATAGCCAATACTAGTGAGGAAAACTGGGGAGAAGAAAATTTGTGATTTAAAGTATCTTGGAAAAACATGAGTATAAAAAAGGGATAGGATATCTTCATGCTATGATTAGATGATCATAACTATAAAGATAGGTGTAAGCTTCATAGTTTTAATTTTATCTCATTTTCTGTTAAGTATAATAGACTTTACTTTGGAAATCATGGCATAAAATGGCTAATAAATAGTGGGTACCCAATATAAATTGGTATATAGTAAGAAAGCACTATGTGCCGCAATGAATTCAAGTAACTTAGATAAGACAGATAGTGCCTTTTGCATTTTCCTGAATCACTAGCAATGGAATTTGAAAAACTGAGGAGAATTGCTGAAGGTACAATAGGAATAAAGCAGAACAAATCTCTCTTGTCTCCATCTATGTTTGTCTCTGTCTCTGTGTTTCTTGCTGTCTCTGTCTCTCTTCAGAAAGAGAGAGAGAGAGAGAGAGAGAGAGAGAGAGAGAGAGAGAGAGAGAGAAACAGAGACATACAGAGAGACACAGAGAAATCAATGGAGAGACAGAGAGACAGAGACAGACAGAGAAGCAGAGACAGACACAGAAATTTCATATATATATGTATACATATTATATATGTATATGTATACATATATATATATATATACACACATATATATATACATATGGGGGGGGGGAGAGAGAGCGAGAGAGAGAGAGAGAGAGAGAGAGAGAGAGAGAGAGAATTATAAACAAGGATAATATTTTTAACTTAAATACTCAATAAAATTTGAAGCAATGGTTGATCAGCAACAAAAAAGGAAGCGATTTTCAAGACGAACAAGCAGGCTTCCTCAAGAACAGATCATGTTTTATTAATTTCATTTCCTTTTTCTTGATAACATTACTAAATTTGTAGATCATGAGAATGCTATAGATGTGGTATAACTGGATTTTAGCGGATTCACAGAAGGCAAAACCAGAGATAAAAGGGTAAATATTACAATGATGTAAATTTTAGCATGGTGTCAAAGGAAAGAAAAAGAAAATAAACTTCCTGATAATGAGAGCTACTAAAAAGTGGAATGGGTTGCCTTGAGAATTGGTAGTATTTGCCTCTGTAAAAGTTCTTAAATAGAATCTGAATTTGTTTGCTAGATACATTACAGCAAGGATACCTTTTCTGGTACAGGTTGTACTACGAGATGGCCACTCAGATTCCTTCCAATTCTAAAATCCTGGGTGATTGATTCTATTTGAGATTTAAGCCCTCACATCTAGAGATGAAATAAGAAATCATTACAGCCTCTAAGCTATTGTCCTGATAACAAAGGCTTCACTTCAGGCCACCCTAAGCATTTGAGTAGGAGATAGAGAATAGGATTTCTTGAATTTTGGGGGACTGCACATGCATCCAATGACTCCATGGGTCCACTTTGCATGATACCCAAATATTTTGCTGTTATTGTTTTATGGCTAAAATATATGATATATAATACTACAACAAAAGCTTGGGTGATGGACACAAAATACATTGGAAAGATGTAGCAGAGAATGTAACAAACCATACCACACATTATCTATAATGACTTTTAAGATACAAGCTATAGTTTCTAAAAACCACCAAAGATGTATACGGCTGGAAAAGAAGGTCATGTGCTACATTGATATTAATAAGCAAAAAAAAATTATTTGTAACATAAGAACCCCCAGTGAGGGAAATGGCTTTGCAACCAAAATCACAACCCATCTATTTAGATCATCAGATTGCATATTTAGAGCTGATAGCAATCACAGATGCCATCTAGGTATAAGGCCAATCAGTAAATGAAAGATCTTTCCTGCTCATTGAATAGGCCTCAGGTGGGGCCAACAAAGGGAGGCTTGATTAGAGGAAGGCCCACACCTTTTCACTAACTAGGTGTGAGGCCCCAGGCCCCACACCTTTTTACTAAGTAGGCTCTGAGCCCTCAGGGCCCCGAACAGGGTATAAAAGCTCTGAGGTTGGTGTTTTTGCCTTTGGGGGCACACTCATTGAAAGAGTGTTGGTGAGGAGACTCTGGGTAAACTGTTGAAGCAGCACCACCCCCCCCCAGCTTTGAAAACCCAAATGTTGGTGCTTCTCTGGTAAATATGTACTGTAATTTGGTTAGATAGAAATGTTGATCTGTTTATATTGTCTCTGTTTGTAATTTCTGTTTGTATTTGTTCTGAAGTTCAGGGTGCTGGCTTTTCCCCCTGAACTAAATGAATGGTATACATATGTTTAATGAAAGTAAGATTGTTAACCCTTTAGAGCTGCTTTCCTTAGAAAAGCAGATCAGAGGACCTGTGCTAGTAGCCCTCCTGTGTGCTGGTGTTATTGGCCTCACACAGCCACAGTAGCTGAAAGCAACATTGTTGGTACACTAGGCCAACCTGTTTATTTTAGAACTGAGGAAACTGATACCCAGGGAGGTTAAGAGACTTGTTCAAGACCACTCATAAAAGGAATGTCAGAGACAGGATTCAAAGTCATGTCCTCTCTCTCCAAAGTCAGTCTTCTTTTCCTTACAGCATAATGAGTTTTAGGGAGTTTCCTGAGACCTGTAGAGGTCAAATGCCTTGAGCAAGAATACGAATACAGTGGAAGCTGGATGGATATCCTTTAGATATTAAAAGGAAAAAATGATATGTAAGGAACGTCTTGCAAAGAGAATAATTAAACAGATAAGATATATAGATGAGTATGATTATAGATATCTAAGTATATGTGTATGTAAGTGTGCATGTATGCATATATGTGTGTATATGTATATATGTATGTGTATATGTGTGTTTTTATATGTATGCATAAGTATGTAGGCATATATGTATACGTATATCTCTATATTTGTATCCAACCATATCCATGCTTAATTGTAGGCATGATGGAGGGGGAAAAAGGAATAAAAGTAAAACATTTACAGCAGAGAACAAAGGAAAATTTACAAGGAAACAAAGAAAAGATGGACAGCTCTGAGCACTATGTGTAGTATTTATTATATAGGCTTCCTTGAAATGGAAATTCTTGCAGTATATTTTGAGTCCCCTCATATTCATTCTGCTGTGCACATGGCAGTGCTTTTTTTCCCTTTCTTATTGTGTATTTAAGTTTTAGTAATTAACTCTAAAATAATTAATTAAAAATCTTTGATAAGAATAATGCAGGATGGTACATGTATAACCATTGCCACTTGCACTGGTGGAGGAAACACCTGCAATTGAGGACATTCCTGAGTAATTCAATTATCCAAGTATAGGATATCATAATGGAACTAGAATTTAAAGGTTCTTTCACTTTACAGGCTGTTCCTTGGTAAAGGTCTTTTTTTCTATAAGTAGTCCTATTTTTTCCTTGATAAATTCAGGACTGTGGAAATACATATATATATTGTTTTTTTCCTTGACCAATTAAAAACTGTGTTCATAATCTCTCCATGACAAAAACAATATGACCATCTACATGGAGCCATGTAAATTTGGTTCTTATTGACAAAATTTTACAAAAATATCACTAACACTAATTGATGGGGACAGATAGGTGGCACCATGGACAGAGCACTGGTCCTGGAGTCAGGAGGTCCTGAGTTCAAATGTGACCTCAGACACTTAACACTTACTAGCTGTGTGACCATGGGAAAATCACTTAACCATGATTGCTTAAGAAAAAAAAAAGTTTTAAAAAAGACTTAATTAATTAATGGAATCAGCAGAGATGAATCTATGTCTGCAGTTTCAGATACTTAGGCACAACTTCAGTTTTACTTTGGTCTATGATAAGAGGAGTTAGGTGGGGAACCTTTGGGCATTGACTTTTGAACTTGGCTAAGTTACTTAAAGTGCTATTTTCTTCATAAGATTACATCAGTTAGGATGTTTTTCAGTGGTGAAAAATAATATTAATAAGAAAAGTAATGATAATAGCAATAAAATAATTTTATATTTCTTTTTGATACTAGGCTAGAGAAAGCAAAGGGGATTAAGATGGCGTCTATTAGTGTTTTCTCTACCCTCGGTCAGCAGTTCAAAAGCTATATGCCACTAATTGCATATAATAAACAAGTGGTTAAAGAAAAGATTACTCTTCTGAAGTGAGATAATAAGGAACTGCAAGCACAGGGTATCCAACAGAATATGTTTAATCTTCCCCCTACTAAATAGCACGCCCGCTTCATCAGGATGACTGTGAGAGATCATATTCCTGGTTGCTCCACTGTAGCTCTATGATGATAAATGATAGCTAAGTAGCCCACCTGATGCTTCTTAAACCTCTGCAAACTAATTTGCAGTTGTAAATTGCTGGTAAATACACACACACATTATTTTTTTCCTTGACAAATTCAAGACTTTCCTCAAAATCTCTCCATGAAGACAATATGGAAATCTACATGGAATCAACTACGTTTGATTCTCAGTGGCAAAAGTTTACCAAAAAATATCATTAAAACTAATTAATGGAGTCGGTAGAGATGAATCTGTTTCTGGTTTCATACTGTCAGATGCTTAGCCACAACTTTAATTTTCCTTTGTTCTACTCTAAGAGCAGTTACATAGGAAAACTTTAGGTGTTGTATACGCATATATGCATATGTATATGTGTATCTAAATATCTATATCTATACCTATCTATGTATCTATATGTCTGTATCTATATCTATCCATTATATAATACCATGTACCATTCTAGAATACCATTTCATTTTTTAATGTTGCATTTCCTTTCTAGAATTTTTTTCTCTCTAGTCTATGTTCTAAATCATTTGAAAAATTAAACATTTTAATGAAGTCTCTTATTTTTTTTTTACATTTGTCTAAGAGATCCCCATATATACATTTGTTCTGATAGTTGAACTGTCCTTGAACCAGTGTAATGTGTCATTTGCTGTTGGTAGCAACCAAATATATTTTCAAATGAATTCTAAAATTACAAATTTTAACTCAAAGTCTTGAAAATCACGTGATAACTTTTTTTTTTTTTGGAAAAAATCCTTTCCCTCAGTTTCCTCATCTCTCATTCACTTCTCAGCTCCTTGAAATCGACATTTTGATTCCACCATTCAAATGAAATTGTTGTCTCCAAAGTTACCCAAAATTTCCTAACCACTGAAACTATTGGCCTTTTTTCAGCATCCATTCTATGTAGCTTTTATTGAAATGGATGATCCATTCTCGTGTATATTTCTCCTTTCTTAACTTCTTTGAACCTTATCTCTTGGTTAACCTTATACTAGTCTGAATGTTACTTGCCACTCTGTATTATCACACTACCTACTGTGTGAGCAACCAAAAGATTTCCATGCATCTTGGGTCCTCTATTGTATACTCTTTTCTTTAGGAATATTATTTACTCTTATGTATTAAATGATCATAAGTATAGAGGATGACTCATCAACTCAATTGTAATTAAATATCATCCCTACCCAGATCTACATATTCAACCTTTCTCTCACCTCACCAACTGCTTATCTAATATTTTAAACTGCATACTACATAGTCATTTCAAGCACAACATATCCAAAGCATTATTTATTATCCTCCCCCAACACACCACCCTTTTCCAAACTTAACTTTTTCTCTCAAGGGTACTGTCATCTTTCTAATCCCCTAGGTTCTCAAACAGTCACCACTGGCTCGAAACTCTCCCTGACCCTACATATTTAATTGCTCTCTAAGTACTTTCATTTCTACCTCCACAACATCTCATGTATTATTTTTCCTTTTCTTTCTACTCACATAACCATTACCTTCATCCAGGACCTCACTACTTCCCTACAAAAATATATATTATTATATTATAATATGTAACACATAATAGCTTCCTATTTTGTTCTCTGTCTTTCTCCATCTTTCTGTTTCTCACATCCAATGTGATATTCTCAAATACCATTTATTTCCCCTGTTCAATAATCTCCATTGGCTCCCTTTTACCTCCATGATTTAATATAAACTATTCTTTATGGCTTTAAAATTCTTTAAATCCCGACTTCAATCTACTTTTTTAGGGATTCCTCTTTTTTTTCCTTTTATGGACTTCAGCTGGCTTCCTTATGGTTCCTCACACTTGAAATTTCATCTATCATTTCTGTGTCTTTGCAAGAGCTCTTTTCCCCCATAACTGGAATTAATTTCTTCTTCACCTACACCCTATAGAATCCTTAGTTTCTTTCCAATCTCAGCTCAAACACCACTTCTCATATAGGTTTTATTTCTGATCCCCCAGATGCTCCATATTTGTTTTGCTTTTCCCCCATATACCAATATATGTCTATGTTCCCTCCCTCAATAGTATTTAAACCCTTAAGGACAAGAGTTCCATTTTTTGTCTTTGATTTCCCAGTAGCTACTACAATGTGTGACATAAAGTGTGCACAAATTAAATGCACTAAATAACCAGCTGATTCATGATTGTATGCATATAGCCCTAATCTCTCTCTTCAGTGACAGTCTTGTATTACCAACTGCCTGCTGGACTACTCCATCTGAATATTTCATAGGTATCAGAAAGTCAACAAAACAAAGATAGAACTACTTTTATTTCTCTTCAGACTTATCCTTTCTCCAAGCTCCCATCTTTCTACTGAGGTTAGCACCATGCTTGTGCTCACCTCTTAGCAATAGTCATGCTTGGATGTTTGTTTCTCTCTCACCTCCCATACCCAGTTGACAAGTCTTCTTCGTTAAAATTCCACAACATCTCTAGCACCTGTTACCTTTTCTCCACTTACACAGCCACAATCCTAGTTTGGGCTCTCATCATGTTTTACCTACTCTATCACAATTGCCTCAAAATTGTCCTTCCTGCTTCAATTCACTGCTCTCTCCAATACATCATCTGCACACCAAGCAAATTATTATATGTAAACCATATTTTCCATCTTGCTTTTGATAAAAAATTAACAATGGCTTACTATTCCCTCACAGATTAAAATTCAAAGTACTTAGACTGCCATTTAAATCCTTCTACTATTGACTCCCATTTCTCCTTCAAAAAGTATTTCTTTTATGCCCCTTCGTGTAGTCACCATTTCTTTCAAACTGACTACAGTTTGAAACTACTAAGGAGTTGGTTCCCATAAATAACGCTTAATCTCTTGAGCCTTTTTAACCATCTTCTTGCCTCCTGCTCTCTAATCTCTATCTCTGTCTCACCATGACCCTCCAATCTAATTGGTAAACATTTCACCTTATTTTGTCCAATCTCAGGCTACAATGATGCTACTTGGCCATTTCTAAGCCATCTTGCTGTTTCATTGAAACTTTCTTTGTATCTGTAAGCTTTGAGATAAATTATGAAAATGAAATTACCACCCCTACAAGAGGATGTCAATCAATCGACCATTCTCTGTCTTGCTTGTCTAAAATTCTGTTCCCTTGCCACTAATTCCCTATGCTATTCCATTTTAAAACTATGAATACATAAAGCAGACTTCCCAGCATGTAGTAAGAACATATTTTTCCCTCATTCATTCATTATCCTACCTCCATGATTTTGTATAAACTGTTCTTCACTTCACATGCCCCCTTGCTCAGAGAATCCTTTGTTTTTTCATCACATAGTTCACCGCCATTGTCTGCATGAAGCCTTCTCCTGCCTCCTTCCCCCTTGCCAGTTTTAAAGGACATCTGTTGCCCTGAAATTATTTTGTAAATAATGTAAATTTGTACTCCTGTATATATGTAGTATTTTTAGTAGAATATAAGCTCCTTGAAGATAGGTTTAAAACAATTCCATCTTGGCATCTCCAATACTTGATAAAATCTGTACAAAGAAAACTTTTGAAAATAAGTGAAAATTCAGGAGGAAAATTCCTTGGATCCTCAAATTCTGTTTCTTTTGCCCTGAAACGGGTCTCTTGTCTTCCCCTCATAATTTTTCTTCATTAATTGCTCTGTTTTATATATCAACAATAATGAAGTGACGTTTAAAAGGATATATTATTTCAAAAAATCTAAAAATGATTAAAGAAAATACATTTAACCTTTTTCCAACTTCATCATGTTCTGATCAGCTATGAATTTAATGATAAAAAACAAAGAAAAGAATATCTTTTTTGCTAGTGGGTTTTCTTTAGTAGACATTTACTTACTGAGTTTTACTATAGGTATAGTAGAAATCATCTATTGTAGTAACTATCATTTTTGGATGAGAAAATGGAGACCCAACCCTTCACTCATCCAAGATGTGATTTGTTCAAGTTCCAGTTGGTTGCAAATAGTAGGATAGCTGTGTAAACTAAGATCTTTAGTCTCAAAATCTAAAACACTTTCACTTGTACCATGCAACTTGACTAGATACTTTGGTTACAAAGGCAATAACATCAAAAACAGCTAAATTGTCCCTGTCCTCAAGGAGCTTAGATTCTGGTGGAGGAATACTGAATGGATGTAGATTTTTAAATATAGCATAGTTTGAAGAGGGAGCAAAATATGGTATTAGGGGGAGATATAGGAAACTTTTACAGGGGAAGTAGAACTCTAGCTGAGTGGTGAAGAAAGATTCATTCATTATCCATCTGTGTGTCTATCTGTCTATCTATCTATCTATCTATTTCCATTTTAGAATGTTTACTTTAAAAAAAACTTACTACACATTGTTGTCAAAGTCACCCTGCTTTACTGTGCTTTCTTCTAAGCTTGTTTTTGTTCTTTGCTGTGCACTTTTGACTTTTCTCCCTTCCCTTTTCCACCCCACCCTAGAGAAGGCTATAATATATACATATATGTATATATGTATATGTATATGTATATGTATGTATGCATGCATGTATGTATATGTGCATATATGTGTATACATATGTATATATGTATGTATATATGATAACTTTTTATGGCCAATTCACACTGAGTGTCAAAAATACTGAAACCATCTACAAAAAACCTATGAAGAAAGATGCTGTCCATCTCCAGCAAAAGAAATAACTGATAAACAGAAGTATATGTTATATATATATATATATATATATATATATATATATATATATATATATATATATATATATATATATATATATATATATGTATATGTATATATATGTATATGTATATGTATATATGCATATATATAATATATTCTTTATACATACATATTATATATACCTATATATTAATATATGTATATTAGCAATATATTATGTATACTTATATATATATACTTTTATTAGTATATATTATATATAGTATATATATATCATACACACACACACACACACACACACACACACATATATATATATATATATATATATATATATATATATATATATATATATATATATATATATATATATATATATATATATATTAGTATAACACATACTTCTGTTTATCAGTTCTTTCTTTCGCTGGAGATGGACAGCATCTTCCTTCATAGGTCTTTTGTAGATGGTTTCAGTATTTGTGATACTCAATGCAAATTAGTCATAAAGCATTATTTTTAGGATAATATTTCTGTTACTATGTACAACCTTCTCCTGGTACTGCTCCTTTCACTTTTCGTTAGTTCATGCAAGTTTTTTTCTGATACTTTTTGTGTCCCAAACTGAACTCATTATCCTTTCCCCAAACCTTTCCACTTCCAAACTTCCTTAAGCACCATCATTCTGTCAGTCACCCAAGCCCCCAATCTAGGTGTCATCCTTGAGTGTTTGTCCTGATTTAATAACCTCTCCATTCAATTTGTTCTTGCCAATATTGGCTTCACATTATATGGATGTTCTCTTCTGTCTTCCGTCACTGCCACCACTGTAGTGCAGGCTATGATCACCTCATCCCTAGAGTATTACAAAAGCCTCAAGTTTTTCTCCACTCTGCTCTCACCTGTCAAACTATCATTCATAAAGTGAAATTCAGATCATGTTATCCCTTCATTCAATAACCTCCAATTACTTCCTATCACCTCTGGAAACAAACATATAATCTATTTGATGTTCAAAGCATATTCCAACTTGTTTCCATCCAATCTTTCCTGTCCTCTTATACTTTACTTTTCCTCTCCCTGGTACTCTTTATTCATCAATCCCATAGTTCTGCTGTCCTTGATATTCCTCACATAAGACACTCCATCTATAGATCCAAGATGTTTTCACTGGCTGTCTTCATGCTTGTAACCCATTCCCCCATTATCTTTGTCACCTGGTTCACTTATCTTTCTTCATTTAATTCTCAAATAAATTCCCACCTATTGAAAGAACCCTTTCTTGATCCTTCCTAATGTTATTCCCTTCCTATTTTTGATTATCTCCAATTTACACACAGACACACACACCTATAATCACAGTTAATGAGTGCTTATTGACTCACTGCTGTCTGCGAGTATGCTTACACAATCCATTTCTCAATTGTGATATTCACAGAATATTAAATAAAGGCATCTCTGTGTTTGTATCTTTCATTAACTCTTGTGTGATAGCAACTTATCCATGAGGAAACATTTTGAGTGATAAATCCTAAAAACTGGTTACATTTTTCTTTACCAAGTCAATAGAAAATGAATGAAGTCATATGACTTATGGAGAAGGCACAGCCAGGGGAAGGAGAGATGTAGGGTGAGATTTATGAATATCTTGGAAGTATCATGGAAAAAATACTTTCTTGGAGACAAATGACCTGAGTTCAAATCCCAGTTATACTAGCTATTGATCATATGGACTTGTCCAAGTAATTTTACCTATTTGGACCTAGTCTTTATCTTTAAAATATGAGGATTAGACAATATGACTCCCACGTTTCCTCCTAATTCTATTTTAATGATGCTGGGATCACCATTATATAGATGCTATGTGCTACATGGAAACTGCCCTAGAATTAGGTAAAGGCAACTAAATTCTCAAGTGTCTATAAAGCTGGACCATATAGCTAGTCAAAAAAAAACATTTATTGAGGGCCTATTATGTGCCAGGCACTGTGCTAAGAAGTATAAAAATAAAGAAAAGCAAATTATAGCCCATGCTGTCAAGGAGCTCACAGTCTAATGTTGGAGATATTAAAAAACGCCGCAAACACAGATTAAGAAGTGGACTCAGGAAGAGAAATTTCAACTTATTTAGAAGATGCTTGATCTCAAGCAAATCATTTAAATTTAGTCAGCCTCAGTTTCCTCAGAGTTGTTATTACTAAATGAGGTAAATGAGACAATTTATGTATGAGTGTCTTGCAGATCTAAAGGACTATATAAATATCAAGTGTTACTATTTAAGAAAAATATATTTAATTTCCAACAGATATTTGTCACTTATTTGATTGTGAGTAAGCCATTTAGTCTTTCTAAGCCTGAATTCCCTCTCCGGTGAAAAGGGGGAAGGCTATTGGGAACATTTTTGCAAATCTTAAATCTTCGAACTTAATACTTCATTATATCAAGATCCTGTTGTTCTGGGTGTTCTTTCCAATAATGAATATTGCATCCTGTGAATGTCTGACAGTAGAACACAAAGAAGTAGACATCGTTATCATTATGGCAAGGGCAACTATTACTGATTTGCATTGAACTAGTGCAGATTATTTTGTTGAATTTGTGGCTCAAGCTCATATCTCATGGATATTTTCAATGCCCAGGTGGCTTTCAAGGAGCTAAGTACATTCATATCAACAACATATTTCTCTTCCTTTAACAAATGATTCATTATTTTCATTATTAAATGTGGGTCTGAAAATAATTAAAGGATATTCATAAGCAGAAAAGGTGGCAGCTAGAGGGCTCAGTGGTTAGAGCATTGGAACTGAAGTCAAGAAGGCTTGAATTCAAATCCAGCCTCAAACACTTACTAGCTGTGTGACCCTGGACAAGTCACTTAACTCCTATTTGCCTGGAGAAACAAATGGCAAACTACTCCAGTATCTTTGCCAAGAAGACCCCATGGACAATATAGCCAATGGGGTCATAAAGAGTGGGAGACAACTGAACAATGGCGATACAGGCAGAAGAAAGCTGAATCTTGATGTTTTGAGTAAAGTGATCTGAGATCTTTAGAAAAAAATTAATATGGTTTTGTTTATATAGCGGCTAGGATTAGACTTGTCATTTCATTAATATAATGAATTCCTAGGACTGGGGACTCCTTTTACCAATGAAGGTCAGTACTTTCTCTGCAACTTATTATCTTAGAGGGTTGCCTATAACACTAGACATTAAAGGACTTGTCCAGGGTTACACAGCCAATACATGTCAATGCTGGGACTAGAACTAGGTCTTCCTGCCTTGCAAGGCAAACTTTGTTTCCTCTACTAAACTATAGGGCATATTCACATATTCATTTTAATTGATTCATTTCTATTTTTAAGGGAGAAAATCCAAAACTATTCTTACCCATTTCTTTGCATTTGTCTTTAGTTCAGGCATGATTACTTCCAAATATATTGGTTTTTTTTTTCCTAAACTGCATTACTTTCCTTCAATTAGATATCATTGTAATCTGCTCAGAAAAGTACCCTCTTTTTACGACTCAGTATCACCAGCTATGTTGCAGCAGAGACAAGCAACCCTACTTTATATTCAGGACTGCTTCACATTGTAATCTGTCAAATGGATAAATTCACACACTATAAAAACATCCTTTCAACAAGGCTGTTCCTTTAGCAGAGACTCGCTAAAGGCAATCTGAGACATATTTTAGGTTAGAAGACTTGAAATGTGTTAATTAAAACAGTTTTGTTCCTTTTTTCAGGTCAACTTTTGGTTGTATTTTATTTTGACACAAAGGAAATGTACTAGTTTCCATGATATGTAAAATCGTTAATTACATAATGTGACTGTATTAAAATAGACAATGGTAGAGTACAAATTCCATGGATCAGACACCATCTAATATTGTGTTATATTATTCTCAGTGTTTCTTATCAACTCATTCAGCAAAGGCCTTTTTCATGCGACTAAGGAAATTAATTTATTGCCATGATTTGTTTGGGATTGATAACCTTGGGGACTGAGATAATATCACTAGTCCTTTGAATATTGGGTTGACATTGAGATTGTAATGATCAGACAAGACACATTCATTTTTTATTCCTCAGTTTCCCTCAAATAATAAGGCTGATCAATTTTCTTACCTCAGTGGACTATGAGATAATGTCTGCAAAAAATTTAATGCTGTCCGTGTGTATGTTAAAAGGCAAGCCACTAACAAAATGATAGGTCTGCAGCATGCATAAGTGTGAATAAAGGTCAGGCTGAGCAGGTGTTGTCCTTCATTGAATTCTAGAAAGCAGCCAGGTACTTGATCATTTACTTTCGGGGGTCTTTTGAGTGAGACTTTTAACATTACACTTCATGTTCCCGCAGTGCATTATGGTTTGGGTACATGCATTCAAGATACATTTGAACATTTAGCAAGTGTTTATGTTGGAGCATTGTGTTGGACTTTGTGGGAATTTTCCAAAAGAAAAGAAGTGCTCTCTCTCCTATAAATTATAATTCGTTAGAGGATTGAATACACATTCAGAGAATACATGACCCAATATGGTAAGATCCAGGAAGAAGCTGCAGATATTTGTGGAAATTTAGAGGAGAGAAACTTCACTTCCTGGTGCAGTAATAATCAAAGGTTTATCATGTAGTAGGAATATATACAAAGGCACAGGGAGGCATGTTTATGTGTGTGTGCATGTGGGTGGACTATGTAGGGTTTGCACATTTACTCTGTTCCCATCTCCTTTCTCTTTCTGTCTCTGTCTTTCCGTCTTTCTCTTTCTCTCCATCTCTATCTCTTTTCTCTCCATCTCTCTGTCTCTCTGTCTCTGTCTCTCTCTGTTTCTGTCTCTCTCTCTGTCTGTCTCTTTGTTTCTTTTTGTCTGTCTCTGTCTCTCTGTCTCTATCTCTCTGTCTCTGTCTCTCTCTGTTTATCTCGCTGAATGTATGTCTGTCTCTTTTGCTGTCTGTCTCTCTATCTGTGTCTCCTAAAATGCTTGGATGTAGTTGGATGTTATATTTATTATTTTTTCTGGTCCACTTATGCCTAAAATGAAGAGTATAGCTTTTTAACATACTCTTACATGCTTTAACTTATTTATTTCTCCTAACAACATTTGAAGTTAGTGATTCAAGTATCATTAGCCTCGTTTTACAAATAAGGAAAATGACTGTCAGAGATGTAAAAGGGGCTTGCCCAATGTTCCGCAGCTAATGGGGAATCATAGGATTTTATATAGGGAGTTAGAATGTACCCAGAGGCTATTTAATCAAATCCTCTCATTTTATAGATGATGAAACTGAGGTTCAGGGAAGTGATCAGTCAATAAATATTTATTAAACATTTGCTACATTCCTTGTCCAAGGTGGTATGGGGAGTAAGCTTGAGAGGAAGGATTGAAACCCAGATCCTCAGATTCCTGAGCAAGTGCTCCTTCCAATGTACTATGTGCCAACAACTGCTAACCACCATAATTGAGTCAGTGTTTTTTTAATCAGGTCCACTTTGCTATTCCAATAACACTCTGGGATTCCTAGAAGGGTCATCTCTTTCTATATTTATTTGCGTCAGAATCAGGAGCGAGGGTAAGTTGCAAAGTTAGGAAAATATAGGGTCAATATCAAGGGAGTTGGAGGAATAATTAAAAAAAAACTATGAAATCAGTTCTGTCCCAAAATGGAGAGGACTTCAACAATAATATAGAGGACCACTCATTACAAATGAGGTATAATAGAATGGGGAAGCCTTTTCAATAGTTGTTTGAACTAACTTGCTCAGAGGTTCTTTCCAGCTCTGAAATTCTGTTATAATAGTAAGGAATATTTGCAATGGATACGAAAATGTTTCCCTGTATAAATGAAATGGGGACATTCTGAAATAATTATTTTTAAAATAGGCTGCTAATTTTTCTTGTGTTACCATAAGAGATTTTTGTGCTTATTCATGTCTCAATTCATGCCCACAATGAAATTCACCACTGAAGAAACAATGGTATAAATCAAGCAATAAATGTAAGATCAACTACATAATCTAATAGAGAATAATGGGCATTTAAAATAAATGCTCTGCCTTTAACAGAAGATTAAAAATAATAGTAGCTAATGCTGTTGTAACACATTAAGGTTGGCAAGGTACTTTACATACATTATCACATTTGATCCTCAAAATGTCCCTGTGAGGTAAGCGCTATTTGAATCCCCAATTTATAGATGGAGAAACTTAGTCTCAGTAAACTGGAGGGATTTACCAAGGGTCACAGAGCTAGTAAGTATTTGGCTGATGTTGGATTAAAATCCAAGACTTCTTGATTCTAAGGTCAGTGTTTCATGCATTGTACTTCATTGCTGCTCTCACTCATCAAGTCTTTAAGAACTACTTGAGCTCCCTGATGTGGGTACATCCTTTATCATTGCAGATTACAGTCCACCCATTTCTTCTTGTCCTGGGCTACTCTTAACCATGTTCCTCTTCAGTCCTTTAAAATGCACTCAATACATTGGAGGCCTTTCCTTAGCTTTCTCTGATTCTGTGGGTGACAGTGGATTTCTCTATGGATTTTTTTTTTACCACAATACTCCTACCATTCTTCATATATAGTCAGACATCTTCTTTTTTCCCATCATGCACTTGCTTTTGGTCAACCCTAGTTCTCAAGTCATCATTGGTAAGATGCTACAGCCATTAACAGTGAACTGACTTGAGTGTGGTGACACGAAAGTACTAATTTGAATATTTTGACTGTTTAACCAAGTTTAATGATTTATTGAATTGATTTTCTCCACTATATTGCTTGGTCTTCTGATAAAATGAAACATAACATTATTGAATTTTGATGATTGC